>NC_081554.1:185222570-185522570 GCF_963082655.1 Stomoxys calcitrans | reverse complement strand
AGTTTAGCCTTTTCACTCGGTTTATTTTATTTATAAAGGGCTTCTTACGTGCAGTTCTTCCTCTGTAACTATGCCTTTTGAGTGTATTTCGAATTGTTTGTGTAGTAACTTCCTTCCCTAAATATTCCATAGTGTTTTTACGAAGAATGGTCGCATTTGTCTTCGGAGTTTTCTGAACTTGCCGCACTAGCCAACGCACATCTCCAACTGAAAGTGCTTTTGGTCGACCAGATCTTGGTTTATTGTCAACAGTTTTCGTTTCTGTCCACTTTCTGATGATGGATTGTATAGTAGATCGTGGTCTATTTAATATTTCACTGATAGTTTTTTGAGTTAAACCATTCCTGTGGTGTTTTATTATCAAAACTTTTACCTCATCAGAAACCTCGTTTTGCTTACGACCCATTTTGACAAAAACTATATTTTCAATGAAATTAAATATTTGCTGTCAAGGGCAAAGCCTCCTTTACTAAATAAAACAGAAAAGGGGGATTCCCAAATAATATTTGAATTTGACTTTGATGATAGCACATCAATGATGAATACTTTTTTTGTTCTGTTTTTGGTGTTATTATATAAAATTGCATTTTTTGCGCTAATTAAATTTATTTTTTGAATTTATTTTAAAACATATTACGAAAAATAAACTATTGCATAAAACTGCATTATTTGTTTACTTAAAATTTTCTTCAATTACCCAAAATAAGTGAATTTATTATCAATTTTGCTAATGATGAATACTTTTTTTGACCGCTGTAGTTACATAATCCATAAAAAACATTCTTTAATCCTACATTAAGAATGGAACGAATATGCCAAACCTAATTGCTTTAAGAGTCATGCAATTTTTAATGCTTAACATTTTGCCCCACGATGGGCGCCAACTTCTATTAAAATATCGTTCTTTGTAATTTATCATTTTCTTATGACTGAAAAAGGCAAGTAAAATATCAAAACTGCTCAAAACTATTTTTAAAAACAATATCCTTAAAAGGCTAATCATGGTGACCAGAAAAAAACCAGAAAGCCTTTTCACAAAACTAAGAGTTTATTCAAAAGCAATATATTACCCCAAGGCTTAAGGTAAAGTAATATACATTCAAGCATCTACTTCGTAATCCCTCAAAAAAAAAAATGCTGACGTTATTTAAAGTCTTCTTTTTGAGTGTAGTCATTACGTCAACTTGCCAAATATTTTACATGCTGCCATGCAAAATGCTGAAAGAATCTTCAGAGAACTTTTGTTTACTTTCTTTTGTCGATTTGCTGGATAAAAATATCTTTGGAATGTCGATTTCGATGTTATTGTTTACACATTTTGTATCATTTAATAAGATTTTGTGATGTTGTTGTTCTTCCTTTCTGCGAAATTGAAAGAGAAAAAAACTGAAAACGCGGAAAATATTTCCAACATTTACAAAAATGGCCATATAAATACAAATGGCTATGGGCAGGAATGTTGAAGGCTTGGAGACTTGAGACAAATGATGGAAATGCTGTATACATGGGTGGCTAAATTTACGTATTCTGATGGAATTTTCTATTTTGCACTCATCACTTTAGATCGATAGATATTATTGGCAGACGGATGAAAAATACATTAAAGGCTTACGAACACAACGAAGGCGACCAACGGCAAATTCAGGCCACTGTGTTATTTATATTTAGAGTTTGCTCTCTAGCTGTTGGCAGACAGTACAAAACTTGCACACATTTTGTTTTCTTAAACATTTACTTCTTTCTTATTGCTGGCCATTGCGGTCTAACACAAAGTATCAATTAAATCCATTTTGTAGTCGCAACATTTAATTTTCTATTATTAGCTAATGTAAACTGGCATGGATCATCATCGCAAGAGCGACAAGAAGACAAGTCAAATAAGATACATAGCGGCTGATTAAGAGGAATGGACAATTCAAACTAAATTGAAAATTTTTCTACGGAAAAACCTTATTCAGCCAATCTGTATTAAGATTTTCCTATGGGAAAATCTTATTCAGCCAGGCTGAATTAAGATTTTCCTATGGGAAAACCTTATTCAGCCAGGCTGAATTAAGATTTTCCCTAAGGGAAAAAACCTTATTCAGCCAGGCTGAATTAAGATTTTCCCTAAGGGAAAAAACCTTATTCAGCCAGGCTGAATTAAGATTTTCCCTAAGGGAAAAACCCTTATTCAGCCAGGCTGAATTAAGATTTTCCCTAAGGGAAAAACCCTTATTCAGCCAGGCTGAATTAAGATTTTCCCTAAGGGAAAAAACCTTATTCAGCCAGGCTGAATTAAGATTTTCCCTAAGGGAAAAAACCTAATTCAGCCAGGCTGAATTAAGATTTTCCCTAAGGGAAAAAACCTTATTCAGCCAGGCTGAATTAAGATTTTCCTATGGGAAAACCTTATTCAGCCAGGCTGAATTAAGATTTTCCTATGGGAAAACCTTATTCAGCCAGGCTGAATTACGATTTTCCTATGGGAAACCTTATTCAGCCAGGCTGAATTAAGATTTTCCTATGGGAAAACCTTATTCAGCCAGGCTGAATTAAGATTTTCCTATGGGAAAACCTTATTCAGCCTATGGGAAAACCTTATTCAGCCAGGCTGAATTAAGATTTTCCTATGGGAAAACCTTATTGAGCCAGGCTGAATTAAGATTTTCCTATGGGAAAACCTTATTCAGCCAGGCTGAATTAAGATTTTCCTAAGGGAAAACCTTATTCAGCCAGGCTGAATTAAGATTTTCCTATGGGAAAACCTTATTCAGCCAGGCTGAATTAAGATTTTCCTATGGGAAAACCTTATTCAGCCAGGCTGAATTAAGATTTTCCTATGGGAAAACCTTATTCAGCCAGGCTGAATTAAGATTTTCCTATGGGAAAACCTTATTCAGCCAGGCTGAATTTAGATTTTCCTATGGGAAAACCTTATTCAGCCAGGCTGAATTTAGATTTTCCTATGGGAAAACCTTATTCAGCCAGGCTGAATTAAGATTTTCCTATGGGAAAACCTTATTCAGCCAGGCTGAATTAAGATTTTCCTATGGGAAAACCTTATTCAACCAAGCTGAAGTAAGATTTTCCTATGGGAAAACCTTATTCAGCCAGGCTGAATTAAGATTTTCCTATGGGAAAACCTTATTCAGCCAGGCTGAATTAAGATTTTCCTATGGGAAAACCTTATTCAGCCAGGCTGAATTAAGATTTTCCTATGGGAAAACCTTATTCAGCCAGGCTGAATTAAGATTTTCCTATGGGAAAACCTTATTCAGCCAGGCTGAATTAAGATTTTCCTATGGGAAAACCTTATTCAGCCAGGCTGAATTAAGATTTTCCTATGGGAAAACCTTATTCAGCCAGGCTGAATTAAGATTTTCCTATGGGAAAACCTTATTCAGCCAGGCTGAATTAAGATTTTCCTACGGAAAAACCTTATTCAGCCAGGCTGAATTAAGATTTTCCTATGGGAAAACCTTATTCAGCCAGGCTGAATTAAGATTTTCCTATGGGAAAACCTTATTCAGCCAGGCTGAATTAAGATTTTCCTATGGGAAAACCTTATTCAGCAAGGCTGAATTAAGATTTTCCTATGGGAAAACCTTATTCAGCCAGGCTGAATTAAGATTTTCCTATGGGAAAACCTTATTCAGCCAAGCTGAATTAAGATTTTCCTATGGGAAAACCTTATTCAGCCAGGCTGAATTAAGATTTTCCTATGGGAAAACCTTATTCAGCCAGGCTGAATTAAGATTTTCCTATGGGAAAACCTTATTCAGCCAGGATGAATTAAGATTTTCCTATGGGAAAACCTTATTCAGCCAGGATGAATTAAGATTTTCCTATGGGAAAACCTTATTCAGCCAGGCTGAATTAAGATTTTCCTATGGGAAAACCTTATTCAGCCTGGCTGAATTAAGATTTTCCCTAAGGGAAAAAACCTTATTCAGCCAGGCTGAATTAAGATTTTCCTATGGGAAAACCTTATTCAGCCAGGCTGAATTAAGATTTTCCTATGGGAAAACCTTATTCAGCCAGGCTGAATTAAGATTTTCCTATGGGAAAACCTTATTCAGCCAGGCTGAATTAAGATTTTCCCTAAGGGAAAAAACCTTATTCAGCCAGGCTGAATTAAGATTTTCCCTAAGGGAAAAAACCTTATTCAGCCAGGCTGAATTAAGATTTTCCCTTAGGGAAAAAACCTTATTCAGCCAGGCTGAATTAAGATTTTCCCTAAGGGAAAAAACCTTATTCAGCCAGGCTGAATTAAGATTTTCCCTAAGGGAAAAAACCTTATTCAGCCAGGCTGAATTAAGATTTTCCCTAAGGGAAAAAACCTTATTCAGCCTGGCTGAATTAAGATTTTCCCTAAGGGAAAACCTTATTCAGCCAGGCTGAATTAAGATTTTCCCTAAGGGAAAAAACCTTATTCAGCCAGGCTGAATTAAGATTTTCGTTTAAATTCAATTTAATTATAATTTCTTGTATTCAATTTGAATGATCTGTAAGCAACATTTGATACCCTCGCAAAAAGACCTATGCAAATTATTATTTGACATTATTTTCATACACACGCGCTATCCTTTGAAATATGTTATTGAATATGGTCGAACGCCTACCCTTCTCATTCGGTATGCACATTTATTTTTAGTCTTGTTCAATATTCCATGTATTTCCATAAAAAAGGAAGAAACTGTAAGTAAATATTTGCTTCAATTCTTGTTTACACTTTTCATTTATATTGATTGTATACATGCCAGTACATATACGCCTCTCAGAATCAATTATTGAAATCACTCATGAAGAAATATTGCATTGACACAGAATAAATAATTCTTTTTTGGTAAAAAACATAAAAGATTGAAAAATCAAAGAAATATTCCGATAAATGGAAAAGAAAATGTTCTTGTGCAAAAAAAACATAAGCAAACTTTTTTTTAATATCGGAAATGTTGCCTTTGATAAAATCACAGCCAAGTATAATCAAAAACTTTTCTTTTGAAATTTCAAATTAAAAATTTTCCATGAGATAGGGGGAGTAATTTAGTTGGCGCCCAACGCGGGGTGTTCATGATATAAAGGGTGATTTTTTTGAGGTTAGGATTTTCATGCATTAGTATTTGACAGATCACGTGGGATTTCAGACATGGTGTCAAAGAGAAAGATGCTCAGTATGCTTTGACATTTCATCATGAATAGACTTACTAACGAGCAACGCTTGCAAATCATTGAATTTTATTACCAAAATCAGTGTTCGGTTCGAAATGTCTTCATTCACCGTAACGTTGCGTCCAACAGCATCTTTGAAAAAATACGGTCCAATGATTCCACCAGCGTACAAACCACACCAAACAGTGCATTTTTCGGGATGCATGGGCAGTTCTTGAACGGCTTCTGGTTGCTCTTCACTCCAAATGCGGCAATTTTGCTTATTTACGTAGCCATTCAACCAGAAATAAGCCTCATCGCTGAACAAAATTTGTCAAAATTTGAACACATTTCGAACCGAACACTGATTTTGGTAATAAAATTCAATGATTTGCAAGCGTTGCTCGTTAGTAAGTCTATTCATGATGAAATGTCAAAGCATACTGAGCATCTTTCTCTTTGACACCATGTCTGAAATCCCACGTGATCTGTCAAATACTAATGCATGAAAATCCTAACCTCAAAAAAATCACCCTTTATAAAAGAAAGGTATATAAATCTTTGAAGTAACAAAAATTCGTAGTGTGGCGAGGTTGTGAGTAGTTAAAGCCAGTGATATGGCATATAAACATGAACGGCGGTGATCCCCAAACTCTTAAAACAGTCCTTTTGAAGCCTAGTCTTTAAGAAATTTTATGTATGACGATGACTTGTCCATAACTTGGTTCAGACACATATCCTTGGAGAGACAAGGAAGAGAAATCTGGTAACTGATACAAATAGTGTAATTTGGATGCGGAAAAAACACTTTCACGGCTCCTAGTACCCAAAAGACCCGGCGACGAAGATAAAACATAACGAATTCTTGATGACGGCATAACACAAATTAAAAATGATGTCAGCTTATCAGTAACCAGGCTAAAAAATAACAAGGCAGCAAGAGCTGATGGGTTACGAGCCGAACTATTAAAGACCTAAAAGTGTGCATTAGTTTGTTATTGAAATCTGCGAAATTTGACTGCACACACGTTGGAAATCTCAGCAAACTATGTTCTTTCAAAAAAAAAACGGGCAAGATAATAAGCAACAGTTACAGAGAAATAATTTTCCCTCGCATCGAATATAAAATTCTTTCTTGTGTTCTTTTTGAGATATTACAATCTAAGATCAACGAGAAAATTTGGCCTTTTTGAAATTTTAAGTCGCACCATGTTGGGCGCCAACACATCTTTGATGGACATTATTTGTATATCTAAACAGTTTCATAATCCTTGTGCACAACGTGAATAATGCCTATTTTAAGGGAGTGCAAAAATGAGTCGTTAAATTTGATATGTGCGGGTTTACTTTTGTCATTTAAACTATTTTCTAGACTTGGCGCCCCACGTATTTCCAATTCTATAATTTGTGCACCTAGGAAGTCTTTACAATAACATACGGTGGCCTCCACGAACAGCAGGGATACTTCTCTCATATTTACGAGTGCTGCCCGATTCAGCAAGTGTAGCCAGCACTAGAAAGTGGTTAACCGCTAATGAGCATTAGTTTCTGATGATCTCGCCAGTATTCGAAGTTAGACTTTCAGCGTATAAGGCAGACATTCAACCTTCTTCGCCAAAATGTACATTTAACCTAATTATCTGAGTCCACAATTTAATAATATTTCTTCCTTCTGGTGCCTAATGTGTGGCTACGCTTAGAAAATTAATAAACACCCTTGCTTTTGGTTTTATGTTTTTTTATATCCACCACCCAAGGACAGGTTTACTTTCGTCGTAAAATTTTAAGACGATCAACCTACAGTCGTTAAAAAGTAAAAGCGTGCTAAGTTCGGCCGAGCCGTATCTTATATACCGTCTACCATGAATCACATTTGCGAAGTTCTTTGCTCGGTATCTCTTTGTAGGCAAACAAGGGGTAGTGGTTGGTTTGAATATTAGAGATCATTGGAGTCATTGTACAAAACTTCAGCCAAATCGGATAAGAATTGTGCCCTAAAGAGGCTCAAAATTTAAAAGTTTCTCGATATCCGATATCAAACTATTTTTGGATATAGCTGACTTGGGTTAAGTCCCTCGACTTCGATATAGCTGCTATGGATTCAAAAATGGTGTATTTTTCACTGGATTTGGTTAATACGTGGGTAATATTTATATCCTATGTAGTGGGCACCAAAGTTTTACATGTTTAATATATTTGTTAACTGGCGCCCAACGTGTCACTATGTTTGAAAAATGAGGTCGTGTATAACTGAGGTGGTGGCTACCAAAATAGGTTTATCTTGTTCAATTTGTTTGTTAACTGGCGCCCAACGTTTAACTACAATAGTTTTTATACCCTCCACCATATGATGGGGGAATACAAAATTCGTCATTCCGTAAGACTTCGATATAGCTGCTATGGATTCAAAAATGGTGTATTTTTCACTGGATTTGGTTAATACGTGGGTAATATTTATATCCTATGTAGTGGGCACCAAAGTTTTACATGTTTAATATATTTGTTAACTGGCGCCCAACGTATCACTATGTTTGAAAAATGAGGTCGTGTATAACTGAGGTGGTGGCTACCAAAATAGGTTTAACTTGTTCAGTTTGTTTGTTAACTGGCGCCCAACGTTTAACTACAATAGTTTTTATACCCTCCACCATATGAGAGGGGTATACTAATTTCGTCATTCCGAAATGGATCAAATCGGTCCAGTTTTGATGCAGCTGCCATATAAACCGATATTGGGTCTTGAAATTTCTTATCCGATTTGGCTGAAATTTTGCATGAGATGTTCTGTTATGACTTCCAACAACTGTGCTAAATATGGATCAAATCGGTACATAACCTGATATAGCTGCTATATAAAACGGTCTTGGATCTTGAATTCTTGAGCCACTAGAGGACGCAATTCATATCCGATTTGGCTGAATTTTGCATGAGGTATTTTTTCATGACTTTCAACAACTGTGCAATGTATGGTTCAAATTGACCTATAACCTAATATAGCTGCCATATAAACCGATCTTGGATCTTGACTTCTTGAGCCAATAGAGGGCGCAATTCTTATCCGATTTTGCTGAAATTTTGTATAACGCCTTCCCCCATGACCTTCAACATGCATGTCCAATATGGTCTTAACCGATCTATAGCCTGATACAGCTCCCATATAAACCGATCTCCCGATTATACTACTTATGCCCCTTCAAGGCGCAATTCTTATCCGAATGGACAAGACTATTACCCAATGACTTATACTATGGTCTTAAACATTCAATTCACGTATGGTCCGATTCGGACTATAACTTGTTTAATTTTTTTGTTAACTGGCGCCCAACATGCAACTATGTTTAAAAAAAGCAAAAAATTCATTTGTGTTTAATTTTTAATTAAGCAGATTTTTCTTGTTGAATTTGTTTGCTAGCTGGCGCCCAACGTGAAACTATGTTTGAAAAATAGCAAAAAAAAAATATGTTTGCCTTTAATTTTTTTTTTCTAGATTTTATTTCTTAATTTTTTTATTTCTTTTTTACAATATCTTTGTTTAGTTCTCATCTGTGAAATTTATTTAATTTGGCGCCCAACGTATTACCCTTTCTTTATTTCCAGCTAAACTTAAGACTCAGGCGTCTCTTAAAGAAATTCTTTTTATCATTTTAATAAACTGGTGTTACTAATTGCCATCCTATGTTCGGCTAACAATTCACGCATATTAAACCCAATTGCCTTTATTACGCCTTAAGACTATTTTTTGTGAGGCTATGTAAAAGCTCATGTCTATACGGACAAACCAGCTTCAAATGACGTACTGGAAAACAACATTGAAGCAATTGTTCGTGAGATATCGGCCGTAATATTGGAAAGATTATGCAAAAATTGGTCCACCGCCTTATGGGCCATTTGAGGCGCAGTCACGGTCAACATTTGCATGAAATAATCATCAAACATTAAATTATATTGATGGTACTATCGATTCAAATAAAGATTTCGTGAATTTTTCTAAATGTTATGTATTTTTTTTTGACAAAATTTCTATAGCTGTTAAAAAATCACCCTTTAGATTTTATTTGTTTAATTTTTTTTGTTAACTGGCGCCCAACGTGTAACTTTGCTTGAAAAATGGCAAAAAAAAAATTCCCTGGCGTGTATTTTGTTTTCATTAAGCAGTTCTTGTTTAATTTGTTTGTTAACTGGCGCCCAACGTGTAGTTATGTTGAAAAAATGGCAAAAATTGCGTTGCGTTTAATTTTTTTAATTTTTAGCTTTTCTTTTTTAAATTGTTTTATTTATTATTAAAATTATCTTAGCTAAGTATTTTTAATTTATTTTGGCGCCCAACGTATTACCCCTTGTTTACTTCCTACTAAACTGAAGATTCAGGCGTTTCTTGAACCATTTTTTTTATCATTTAAATGAACTGGTGTTACTAATTGCCATCTTATGTTCGGCTAACAATTCACGCATATTAAACCTAATTATCTTCATTGGGTGCCTTTAACATTTTCTTTGTTTGTACGTGCTTGAGATCTTATTTAACTGATCACAAAACTCTCAAAACATTATCGCTACAGAATGCTTTAGTTTTGATTTTTTTAACTTATTTGTCATTCTTAGGCACTTCCCATATATATTCTCTTGAAGTTTTTCAGTTTAATTTTTTTTTGTTTTGTAGCGTGGGGTTGCCTTTGCACCAAGGTAATTTATTTTTCCTCTTTGCGATACGCCGTTTTATTTTTTTTTTTTGGTAGTCATAAAAATAATTTAACACACACAACTTTATAAAATCTCTTTTCTTTGTTACTCTGCTTGTCTTTTTGTCCGAGCGTTAATATTTCAATTTCAATTCCCAGTCACGTTTTACGCATTCAAATACAAACTCTAGAATTGGTTGCCAAGAAGATCACCGTTTGCCCCCTTTTAAGCGAACTCAAGCGATTATAAAATTATTAAAAATATCATAAAATTTCATATTTCAAGCGTGTGTAGAAACGCATGTTCTTTCATATTTGTCGTTTTAAATGACTTCTGAAGTCAAGAATTATAAATTAATTTTACCAAACAGAATTTGAGAAACTTACGGTATAGAAATTGTAGTTGAGTTTTCTTTTTTACCAAAAGAATGGGTTTAAGAACAAAATGTGTTACTCAAGCAACATATTGACATTATAAAGTACATAGCACATACATATGTTGCAGTTTTTTTTCAAATTTAACGGATTTTTTTCCTCAACGGAAACAACAACAGCTGAACAAACGAAACCCATATGCCTCCCCAGTTGCTGGTTGGGAAAGGGAAAATAGTCATAAACAAAAAAATATGAAATCCAAATTGGGATTAACAACAAGTCGCACACAGTCATCTGACAAAACACCACTTGTTTATATTTGAGTGGGTTGTTCATTGGATCATTTGCCTTTCAGATGCGTTTCCATTTACTCAATTCGTTTTGGTGTTGCGTTATCATTCAATCGATAAACTGGGAAAAATATATATATTTGATTTTTATCATATGAGCTTGCTGTTTCAAACCATTTGGGGGAGGGAGAGGGTATCAGTGTGGAGTAGGATTATGATTGAAGAAGTTTTGATTCAAACATTTGTTGGAAGTAGGTGTCATAAACTATGTTTTCCTTTGGCCATCAAACTTGATGGGATTTGGTGTATGTGTTGGTTAAGTTAAAAAATTTCGTCAAAATCGAATAAAAAACAAGAATTTTAGGGGCCATATCCAAATCTGAGCAGAGATATGGCCTATTTTCAATCCCAAATAATCTACATCAATCAACAAGAAGTACATGTAACAAATTTCGTTGCAATGCTAATGGGATTTCGACAGATACACGGTCGGATATAGTGAAATGGACTCAGATTGTCAAGACGACAAGAGTATATAAACTTAGTAGTTTGATATTTCGAGATATTACAAGCAAAAGTGTTATCCTTTGGGCGCCAAAGCAAACTCATGTTTTACCTAAATAAATAATTGTTATCAAATGCAAAGGTATTTGTCCATTTTTCTAGCATGGTCACACGTTGGGCGCCAGTTAACAGGAAAGAGTAAAAAAAACACTCAATGCTAATAACAAACTAACTTCTCCGAGTTGGGCGCCAGTATTGTAAAGATTTGACTTTTGATAATTTAAAAACAGTTTAAGTTAAAAAAGAAATATAGTAGGACTAGTACGTTGGGCGCCAAAACATATTTATATTTAATATGTAAAAAAAACAGTAAAGCTTACATGCCGTTATATTTTTCAGTTCTTAGAAATGTTTTTTTTTCGATTTGGGAGCCAGAATTATAGAGCTTTAAAAAATAATAAAAATCTTGTATGACGAAATGACACGTTGGGCGCCAGTTCTTTTAAATTGTTAAATATTTAAAACAATACACATTTTTTATATCCATATATTGGGCTGCCCAAAAAGTAATTGCGGATTTTTTAAAAGAAAGTAAATGCATTTTTAATAAAGGTTAGAATGAACTTTAATCAAATATACTTTTTTTAAATTTTTTTCTTAAGCAAGCTAAAAGTAACAGCTGATAACTAACAGAAGAAAGAATGCAATTGCAGAGTCACAAGCTGTGAAAAAAATTGTCAACGCTGACTATATGAAAAATCCGCAATTACTTTTTGGGCAACCCAATATATAGGATCAAAGAATGCAAATGCAAATTTTGTCCATGAACATTCCACTAAGGAACAGGGACAAACTTCTCACATATCAATGAGTGCAGTCCGATTCAAGTTTAAGTTCAATGATAAGGGGCCTCCTTTTTATAGCCGAGTCCGAGTTTTTACATGGCATAGTACCTCACAAATGTTGCAAGCATTAGGAGGGGAAAACCACCGCTGAAATTTTTTTCTGATGGTCTCGCCAGGATTCGAACCCAAACGTTCAGCGTCATAGGCAGACATGCAAACCTCTGCGCTACGGTGGCCTCCAGGATGAAAGAATAAGAATCTAAAAATTTAATGGTATAAACACGTTGGGCGCCAAAAAAGAAAACACAAAAATATGAAAAAATTTACCGGTCCCGAAAGTGAAATAAAATGTTCACCGAACTCTACTCTCAATAAGTGGATTGTTGGGCCTACTGTGTGGCATGTGGCACCATCTACTTGAAATCACATTAGATGTAAGTCAAGCTCTTGCATTTTGGGCTAAAAAAAATTGAATATCAACTCACAGTAGCGCTCACCATTTACAGTTATGTTGCGATTCGCTTCATCTTTGAAGAAGTACGGTCCAATGATGCCACCAGCCCATAAACCGCACCAAAATGTGATTTTTTTCTGGATGCATTGGTAGCTCTTGCAATGCTTCACTTCAAAGTTGACAATTCTGCTTATTTACGTATCCATTGAGCAAAAAATGAGCTTCGTCGCTGAACACAATAAAGCGCGCGATGAACTTTCTTAGTAGAGCACACATTTTGATTAACAAATTCAATAATTTGCAAGCGTTGTTCGTTTTTTAAGATGATTCATGGTTAAAATATAAACCAAGCTAAAGATGTTTGACAGTGAAACAAAACACAAAACGTGCGTGAGTTGTTTAAACCAGTGTTGCCAAAAAGTTGCCATAATAGCTAAAAAAATCAACTTTCACGTTGGGCGCCAAAACTATTTCATAGTTTAGATTTGAAAACTTCTTAAAGTCAATCTCAATTTGAACTTTCCACCTTCACAGAAAAAAACCATTATTCGCTCCAGGATAATGAAGCCTTTTTTGGTAATTAAAAAACTGTTTTAGGTAAGAAAGCAATAGGGAAAGAGCAAAAAGTTGGGCGCCAAAACTAATTCATCTTTTGATTTAAATGCAGTTATGCTTTTCAATTATTAGAAATGGTTTGGGATCCACGATTATACCGTTTTTAATAATAATTCAAAACTTTGGAGACAGGATTACAAAACCTTTCTTAAAAATAGGAAAATTTTAGCCTAACAAAACTCTACGTTGGGCGCCAATTTTATAGCTTTGTAGTTTACTTTTTATTCAAAATGTACACAATGTTGAGACCAGCCACTATAGGACGGGAGAATGGGATTGTCAATTTTTTTTTTTTGGCTGACACACGTTGGGCAGCAGAAAAGAAAAAAAATATCCAATGCGCTAATAATAAACTTAAATATGCCTTAACTGTGATAACCACATAATAAAGCAACTTTGGAGCCAAGGTTACAAAACCTTTCTTAAAAAAGGAAAATTTTTTCTGCGTTGGACGCCAATTTTATAGCTGTATTATTTATTTATTATTTAAAATGATACAGGGTGCTTTAACTAGACACTAAAGAAACCTGGAGGTTTAATGACCCCCTAAGACCCTACAACCGGAAACATAAGTATCAAATAAGATGTCTTTAGGACCAATTCTCTATGAGGTTTCGGTACCTCATGATAGTGCCTTTAGCTTTTGGAAGTAATAGCCTATGCCATTGCATTGCATTTCGCTTCACCCCCTTTCCTTCGAACCTTCACGGCTCTTAACATCATTTCTATGAAACCCATCCTATTACTGTCTTTCTGATTGCATGAAAAACAAAAAATAGCAACAATTACTCATTATTGCAAACTGAAGATGCTAACTGAATCAATGACTCACGAGACCAGAATAAAATAACAACGCTAATTATTACTGTACAAGCAAAAAACAAGTTATTAACCAACAAAAGGCAGGGTAGGTATTTGTTATAATTATACCTAAAATTGGAAATGAATGGATAATGTTATACGTCGCTCGTGAGTATATTTTCATTCAGTTTAAATAATGCTAATTAGAGTTATGAGATTAAAAAGTAAAAAAAAAAAACAAATAGGAAAAGGGGTGAAAAATGGGATATTGCAAAAGCTTTTTCAGTTAATAGGAAATCTTGCGATTTGTAATGGTACATTGAAAACTTTTTCTATTGAAAATGTGTTAATAATAGAATTTTTTGTAAACCCGTATCGTTGGGCGCCAATTAGAAACATAATTTTTGGAATTGAAAGTTAAAATTAAGTCTTAAAAACCATTTTTCGTTGGGCGCCAGTTAGGAAAATATAACTGAAATATCGGTAATAAGCAAAGGAATATATGGAAATGTTCTAAAAGCCACATCGTTGGGCGCCATTTATGGAAATAAAATTTTAGGCATAGTAGAAAAATTAAAGAGGAAAAATAAATGGAGAAAAATGGAATATAAAAATTTAAAGAAGTTTCATATTTAAAGAAGTGGGAATAACAAATGTATGCTCGTTGGGCGAAACATAATTTTTAGAAAAAGCAATAAACAAAAGTAGATATGATGATGTTAAATCCACCTCGACGGACGTCAGTTTAGGATATTCAGTTTTAGATTTGTTGATTAGCAAAGATACATTTTAAAAAGTACAAAAAGCCTAATCGTTGGGCGCCAGTTATGGAAAAACAATTTCCAGCATAGCATAGATTTTAAAGAAGGAAAAAAGGGGAAAAAATGGGTTATTTCAAAGGATTCCATTCCAAGATAATTATAGATATATTTTTAAGGGGACAAGGAAGTAGAACTAGGTTGGGCGCCATTTTCTGAATAAAACGTTTAGCGAAATAGTGCCCAAACGGCTGAAGCAGCCGAAATGGTCAAGCGAAATGGACACTTCAAAAGAAGCGCCTTGAGCCACTCCAGAAGTTACGCAAGAAACAAATAGACCACCTTATATGGACAGAACTACGCGACGACTAAGATGTCAAACACTTCTAAGAACACGCTTAATCATTCCGTCTAATCCAGCCATCTTCACCCGATTCAAATAGACCAGGAAACCCATAGATATTTCATGAGCGCTACGTCTCTAATGCTAGCTCCACCAGAATGAATCGTGGGTGGATGATTTCGCGACAAGATGCCATTGTCACGGTTTTGTCCTCCGCGACGACAACACCAACACTATCGCTCCAATCACGCACAATGCCGATGGTCAGCTCACCCCGAGTTTCCAGCGCAGTTATTCGATTTGAGGCCTTGAGCCCATAAAAGAAGCATTTATTGTCCGATTTCACTGCATTTTAGGACAGTGAAATATGTCAGACCACTCGATATCCTTCTAGAAGACTGCTCAGATCGGTCCAGATTTGGATCTAGCTGTCATATAGTTCGTTCTCTCGATTTAAGGGAGTTACAAGCATCTTTAAAAATTATGTTACGAATGTTGGGCGCAATACTTTTTGGTCATCATTAAAAAGTTTAAAACTCTTGCAATGCGAACACGTTTTGGGGAGTTACAAGCATTTTAAGTTAATTGCGTTCTCTTTATATACCTTCCACCGTAGGATGGGGTATAGTAATTTCGTCATTCCGTTTGTAACACCTCGAAATATTAGTCTAAGAACCCATATTCTCGAACGTCTTGTCGTTCTGAATCGATCTAGCCACGTCCGCCAGTCCGTCTGTCGAAAGCACGCTTACTTTCGAAAAAGTTAAGCTAGGCGCTTGAAATTTTGCAAAAATATTTCTTATTAGTAGGTCGGTTGGGATTGTAAATGGGCCATATCGGTCCATGTTTTGATATTGGTCTTGACTTCTTGAGCTTCTAGAAGGCGCAATTCTTATCCGATTTGCATATGGCGTTTTGGTATAACTTCTGACAACTGTGCCAAGTATGGTGTAAATCAGTCCATAACCTTATAAAGCTGTCATAAAAACCGATATTCTGATTCGACTTCTTGAGCTTCCAGAGGGCGCAATTCTTATCCGATTTCTCTGAAATTTTGCACATATCTTTTTGGTATCACATCCAATAACTGTACGAAGTATGTTTTAAATCAATTCATAACCTGATATGCTGTCATATAAATCGATCTTGGATCTCGACTTCTTCAACTTCTAGAAGGAACAATACTTATCCGATTTGGCTGAAATTTATATATGCAATATTGTTTTGGTATGACTTCCAATAACTATGTTCAGTATGGTCTAAACCAGTCCATATACTAATATAGCTGTCATATAAACCGATATTCCGATTAGACTTCTTCAGCTTCTGGAGGGCGCAATTCTTATCTAATTTGACTGCAATTTTGCACATATCGTTTTGGACTTCCAACAAATGTACCAATTTAGTTGAAATTTTGATTACGTCGTTTTGGCATGACTTTCAACAAGTATGGCCTAAATCGATAACACGATAAAGCCTGAATTTGTCTAACATTTTGGAGATGGTATTTTTCTATGACTAATAACAATCATGACATGCACGGTCCATATCGGTCAATAACTTAATGTTGCTCGTATATTTATTGATAAAGTCATTCAAAGAACTTGACAAATGCGATCCATGGTGGAGGGTATATAAGATTCGTCCCGGCCGAACTAAGCACGCTTTTACTTATTCACTCTCTAATAGACACGATTTTAAGGAGCTACAAGCATTTTTAAGTTTTGTGTTACGCATGTTGGGCGCCACAAATGTTATACACGTTGGGCGCCAGAATTGAAACACACGTTGGGTACCAGTTTTGGAATGAAACTTATAAAAAAAAACGCTCCTTGACTCCAAAATGTTAATTTTATTGGCATTTTTCACCCTTTGCCACTCGTTGGGTGCCAGTTTGAGCATAATAACTGGAAAACTTAAGTTCAGACTTTTTTCTTTTGAAACTACCAGCGATTTCTAATATATGATTTAATATGGATTCTTAAGTTTAATATTACGCATGTTAGGCGCCACAATTATTATACACGTTGGGCGCCAGAATAAATTTTAGCTTGTGTCTCAAATTTTCCCATTTTTTCAAATGGTTTTTAAGTACATTTTACATTTTTAAGTAGTAAAGGTAAAACTTCGAAGCTTTTAAGTTTTTTTTTTTTCAATAAATGAAAAATTTGAATTTTCGGACTGTCATACAAGCATTTTAAGGCAGTAATAAAGAAATCCAATTTTTATGAATTTTTTCCATAATTTTTGGTCATCATTTAAACACGAACACGTTTTGGGGAGTTACAAGCATTTTAAGTTAATTGCGTTCTTTTTGTTTTGTGCTCATATTTGACTTCTTAAACTCATGCCTAAGTAATTGCTTGAGATAAAAACGGAAAAAAGATACACAGAATTAATAGAAAATCTATGGAATTTCCAGGAAATGACGCCACTAGTCTTTGTTCGCATTGTTGGCAGAAAGAAGAGCGCAAACAAATCGTATATCTTTTTCCTAGCATTTATGGGACTTTTATAAACAAAACAAAGCAAAAAACAAAAAATAAGTGACACGCTGACTTGGTATGTATGTAATTATTAAATTAATGGCTGTTATCATTTTGTTTATACATATATTTTTATACTCAAATGACGATCAAAGCAAATGGATGAGCAATAAAAACTATAAAAACAGCGGCCTTGAGTGACCTTCAGGGCAAAATCGGTATAATGGGGGCGGAGATTAGCAAAGGAAAAAACATTTGTTTTAATAAATTTTCGGGAGAAATGCTTGTTTTTTTCCTCCAGCCTTTTATAGATGGTCATTAATTTGTTATGAAGTTTTACTCACATTTTAGGGGATTTGAAAAAAAAAAACAGTAATTCTGGACCCGTTTTCGAAAATAATGACATCATTTTTATCCATTGCATTGATTCTTACCTAAAAATAGAATAATAGAAAAAAGATACAAAATTAATGTCAATTAATTTGTCTATGTATATAAGCGAAAAAAAAATATAAAAATAAACTAAAAACTTGACATACATATTTATTTCAATTGTCAAATAAATGCTGTGGAATGTGCGAATTAATTTGCCAATGGTGCGACATCACATAGCAGACATTGTCGTCATGGTGGGCATACTGAATAAGTAAATATTCATTGCCGCCATCATCATCACCATCATCATCTGGCATGTGAAATTTTTAAAATTCCGTTTATTTATCTTGATTTAGATTTAAACGAAATAGAAAAAAAACGCTTCAAATAGGTGCTTACGTTTATTTGCAATTGTCACATAATGATGGGTGATTTAAATGAGTCCAGATTGCGCTTGGATATCAAATTAGTTGGGTAATCAGGCTAGTAGATCGATAAGTGGATGTGATCAAGTAGAACAAGATCTCAATTTCAAATGTTAACGCTAATGACAATTTGAAAACAATATTCAGAGATGAAATTCATTCACACACCTTTACTGAATGAAATCACCGATTTCTGGGAATTTTAATCAAAAAATAAAAGCGAAATCGTACAAAAGTCAACAACAAATCTTTTCTTCTGTCTATACCACAACAGTGAGAGGCCGCGCGGCACCGACTCTTGCACAAATACTGAGTGCCTATGATAATCGATATGAAAAGAGCGGGTCAATGGCGCCTTTAAATAACCTATAACCACCCTGCTCCCGGAGCGATCGGTCCTTTGGACCGAAACGAGCTTGCCCATTTATATAAGCTTTGCAAGGATCGCCCAACCCCTGGTTGGGCGCCACAACAAGATGTCTGTTAGAATAAAATAAACATTTTGGAACTTTACAAATGTAATTTTAAAATTTTGTATGAATAAAATATATATGCCCCCAGGTTGGGAGCATTATATTGGGTTGCCCAAAAAGTAATTGCGGATTTTTTAAAAGAAAGTAAAGGCATTTTTAATAAAACTTAGAATGAACTTTAATCAAATAAACTTTTTTTACGCTTGTTTTCTAAAGCAAGCTAAAAGTAACAGCTGATAACTGACAGAAGAAAGAGTGCAATTACAGAATCCCAAGCTGTGAAAAAATTTGTCAACGCCGACTATATGAAAAATCCGCAATTACTTTTTGGGTAACCCTCTATTAAAGAAAATAAAAAAAATTACTGTTGGCCATTTATTTAAATTCATAAATTAGGCAACATAGGCAAATTCAATCGATAAACATTGATATGAACATAGCATACGCCCCAAGTCGGGCGCCAACTAAACCAAATAATCTTTCCATTCTCCTTTTTTATACCCGCCACCATAGGCGGGATGTTCGAGATGTTCCGTTTGTAACATCTCAAAATATGAGTCTAAGACTCCATATATATCCTTGATCATCATGATATTTAAGTCGATTTAGCCATGTCCGTCCGTCCGTGCCAATATGGCCCAAATCAATTCATAACCTGTTATAGCTGCCCTATAAACCAATCTCCGGATAAGACTTCTTGAGCTTCTAGAGGGCGCAATTCTTATCCGATTTGGCTGAAATTTTGCACATATTGTTCTGGTAAGACTTTCAACAACTTCCAACATAACCTGAGGCAGCTTCCATATACACATATATCTCCCAATTTGACTTTCTAAACCTCTTGAGGGCGCAATTATTACTCGATTTGCCTGAAAGTTAGGAGGTGATATTTTCCATATATATGTTCGGCACGACAAATACGGCTCATATAGTTCATATTTATTTGAAAAAGTCATTCAAAGAGCTTGTCAAATGCGATCCATGGTGAAGGGTATATAAGATTCGGCCCGGCCGAACTTAGCACGCTTTTACTTGTTTTTAAATAAAAAAAAAAAACCAAATGGAAATTGAAATTGATTTTGTAATTCAATATAAATATTATATGTGCCCCAAATTGAGCACCGAATAAAAGCAACTTTATACTACCTTCTTGCTTTGAAAAAAAAAATAAAAAAAACAAAGGAAATTTTCAAAGTTTCAGCCGTTTTCAGGAATTTATATCAATTCCTGAAAACGGGATTGATATAAATTGATTGATTGACCTTCGTTGGGCGCCAAAATTCAGATTTTTGTACAAATGTTATACAATATAGGCCACATGCAGGGCGCCTAAATACCAAATTATCCTGTTTGACATTTATTTCAATCTATAGAAAGCATAATATATGCACAGAGTTGTGAACGTAATATCAGCACCAAGTTGGACGCCAGAAACATAATTTTTCTATATTCAACTGCTAGTGGCACAGGGCAAAATAATTCGAAAGTACCTATATAAACACACAATATGCATCAGGTAGGCACTATAGTTTTTGCAAGTATTTATATTAACTTTACCTATACGCCCCAAGTTGGGCGCCAAATTAAAAAAATATATTTTCTTCACTCAATTTAAATCAAAAATTCAAAAGCTATAAGAAATGCTTTAGGAAATTGCAAGTATGTATTTCAAATAAACTTATATGCCCCTAGTTGGGCGCCGAATTAAAAAAAACATTTTTTTCTCCGAACTTTTTAAATCACAAATTCAAAAGCTATAAGAAACGCTTTAGGAAATTGCATGTATGTATGTATTTCAACTTAACTTATATGCCCCGAGTTGGGCGCCAAATTAAAGAAAATCATTGTTTAAATCAAAAAGGCAAATGCTATACGAAATGGTTTAGGAAATTGAAAGTATTTAAAAATATGTATGTCAACTTATATGCCCCAAGTTGGGCGCCAAATTGAAAAAAAAAAAATTATTTGTATTTTTCCTACTTTTCAAAATCAAAACTGTGAAAGCTATTAGAAATGTTTTGGCAAATTTTATCAGTATTAAAAAAAAAAAACATATTTTTAAACCCCTATCCCAATTAGGAATACCGCTTCAGTTTTTGCAAGTATTGATATCAACTTAACTTATATGCCCCAAGTTGGGCGCCATTTAAAAAAATATATTTTCTTTCCCCAACTTGTCTAAAATAAAAAGTCAAAATCTATAAGAAATGCTTTAGAAAATTGCAAGTATTTAAAAATATGTGTGTCAAGACAACTTATTCGCCCCAAGTTGGGCGCCAAATTAAAAAAAAAAAAATATATTTTTTCTTTTCTCAACATTTTAAAATCAAAAATGTGAA
Source organism: Stomoxys calcitrans (assembly GCF_963082655.1). NCBI lineage: Eukaryota > Metazoa > Arthropoda > Insecta > Diptera > Muscidae > Stomoxys > Stomoxys calcitrans. The sequence continues at coordinate 185,501,675 of NC_081554.1, read as the reverse complement.
AGCTATTTGAAATGATTTGGCAAATTGTATCAGAATTAAAAAAAAAAAATTAAAACATGCAACTGGTTGGGCGCCATATATAAATTTTTTAATCATTTTTCAAAATATAGTTTCATCATGGATTATGGTCGTTACATTTTTGTTTTACTCATCATTTTTTTTATACCCCTATCCCAATTAGGAATACCGCTTCAGTTTTTGCAAGTATTGATATCAATTTTACCAATATGCCCAAGTTGGGCGCCAAATTAAAAAAATATAATTTTCTTCTCTCAACTTCTTTAAATCAAAAAGTCAAAATCTATAAGAAATGCTTTAGGAAATTGCAAGTATTTAAAAAAAAATTTAAATCAACTCAACTTATATGCCCCAAGTTGGGCGTCAAATTAAAAAAAACATTTTCTCAAATTCTTTAGATCAAAAAGTCAAATGCTATAAGAAATGGTTTAGGAAACTGGAAGTATTTAAAAAAATGTATATCAACTTAACTTACATGCCCCAAGTTGGGCGCCAAATTAAAAAAAAAAATATATTTTTTCTTTTCCCAACTTTTCAAAATCAAAAATGTGAAAGCTATTACAATTGCTTTGGCAAATTGTATCAGTATTAAAAAAAAAAAAAAACAAAACATGCAACTGGTTGGGCGCCATATATACATTTTTTAATCATTTTTCAAAATTTACAACACAACGTATAGTTTCATCATAAATTATGGTACTTCATTTTTGTTTGACCCATAATTTTTTTCAAACCCCTATCCCAACTAGGAATACCCCTTCAGTTTTTGCAACCAATACGCCCCAAGTTGGGGGCCATTTAAAAAAAAAATTTCCTTTTCCGAACTTGTCTAGATCAAAAAGTCAAAATATATAAGAAATGCTTAGAAAATTGCAAGTATTTAAAAAATGTGTGTCAAACTTACATGCCCCAAGTTGGGCGCCAAATTAAAAAAAAAATTCTTTTCCCAACTTTTTACAATCAAAAATGTGAAAGTTATAAGAAATGCTTTAGGACATTGAAAGTATTCAAAAAAAAAACCTGCAACTGGTTGGGCGCCACATATAATTTTTTTAATCATTTTTCAAAATGTGCAACACAAAATAAAGTTTTATCATGATTTATGGTAGTTACATTTTTGTTTGACCCATAATTTTTTTTTACCCCACATCCCAACTAGGAATACCATTTACTAGAACTATTAAATAAAATTTCCCAACAACTACATATTTGTAGACTAGTTTTACAGACACAATTTCTCAACTAGTCTGCTATAAAAAAACTCCAATATCAAATTAATAGTAATTTGCAAATGTCACATTTCCGTTTTTTGTTCAAAAAAAATATTAGTATATGAACTCCAAAGGCTGGTGTGATTATCTAGGATCACATCACATTATTTTTTTTATTATTATGGCAAGTTCTGTTCATTTGTAATCATTTTGAATGACACTTGTAAAAAGAGTAGACAATGAAGCTTAAATGCACCAATAAATAAATATTTAAACTAGAACATTATGTCTGAAAGCGAGAATAGACAGATGACCATAGCTGAATAAATGGCTAGGAAAATAACAGCAAAATGTTTAAATAAATTTGAAACTATTCGAAAAATAAAGCCAAATTGGTCGGTCGTACTGCATTGAGCGCGACAATTTGAGATGAAAATGCGCTTGAATGAAAGTGTTTAGTAGTATTATATGTTTATCGGTAATGGGAGTGATGGAATTTAGAGATAACTCAAGGAAAAAAGTAAAGTGTTTTATACTCATCTTTTAGGATTTTTAAGAGAGATATGCTTTAGCAGTCATTACCATTCTATAAACAACTACACGTTGGGCGCCGGTTTTTCTGTCGAAATCTTGGCTTGGTGCAGTGGTCTATATACAATGATTTAAATAAATATAGTCCTTGTACTGTTAAAATAAGTGGTAACGTATTATAATTCATAACACAAGTTGGGCGCCAAAATTGTTGGATATTAAATCAGCATCTTCAAGTCAGTGGCAATACTAGTAAAAGACTCATAACTTTTTACTTTTAAAAGGATTATAGACAGAAGATTTTTGTAATGTTCAAATACGTTAAATCTTATTAAAATTCTGAGACACACGTTGGGCGCCAATATTGTAAATCATTAAATCAGCATCTTCAAGCCAGTAATATGACTAAATGAAAGACCCAAAGCTATTCTTCTTTCAAAGGCATTATGAAAAGAGGATTTTAAGCCACCTGATTGTATTCTCTATAGAAACTGAAATCATATCTTGAATTTGTTACCACTTGTCAATGCAAACCTTCTTCCCACACACTAAAAAATATCACTCCTCCCCTACAACACCCTTTATGTCATTACGCAAACCATGTTCATTTCAACTTTTAGATTTTAAGTGAAAAATATCTGGTTTTTGGGAAAACGTTACTTATATTGTATCTGTATGGGGGTAAGGGGGAACAAAACAGAACACATGGCAATTTTGAGTTGTTAAACTTGTATAAGTAACAAAAACAAAACAAAAACAAAACAAAAAAGCAAAAACAAACATATAATATTGAGCAAGTATTTGTTTATGGCGCTTTTTTTTGTCTAATAGTTTCTATTTCGCCTATAAAAATATATCTTATGTCATTACGTATAATTGTGTAAATGTTGGCAGTTTGATATCTCAGTTACGCTATAGCAATTTTGAAGAGTTCAATTTTTCCGTTGTTTTTTGTTTTTTTTTGTAATTTATTTTATTATTTCAAATGCTTGATAAGTTGTAAATTGGCTGGGTGGCTTGTTTAGGGTGAGAGAACACATGTGTTGTTAAGTGGTCATAAAAAAATCGCTTATATATTATGACAGAAATTTTGAGATTATTTTTCGTGGGAGGGGGAGGGTTAAAGGGATACATTTGTTACAAAAAAAAGTTAGTACTTTATATAAGATAAACATTTTTTATACTTTCGAGTAAAAAGGCTTAGCATAGATTGTTCATTTGAACAATGTTGAAGAAAGTGAAGAATATTAAATAATGGTTTCAAGAGTTAGTTGGCTATTATGTTAAACGCCAATTCAAAAACTGGCATAGTAGACAAAACTCTAATTTTTCCACTAGGACTAAAACACACATCGCCAAATTACCCATGAACATTCCAGTAAGGAACAGGACAAACTCACAAATCAATGAGTGCTATGCGTTTCAAGTTTTATTGGTTTCATAAAATTAACTCTAATTATGAACTTGGGAATATCTCGCTTTTCCAACTTTTTACGTTGGGCGCCAGTTGTGGAAGTTTTAGGCCAGCAGGCAATACAATAGACTTATCATTTAACTGATATCACCAATTTTAAATGGAAATTCTTAATACCATTAAGAATAATTAGTTTTAAACCAAGGATTATTTCCGAATTTTCTCTCAGAATGTAAAAAAAAATCTCTAGTCCACGTTGGGCGCCATTTTCAAAAATTTCACAAAAACGAATTTCAAAAGATGGAAATAGGCTTATTTTCTAAACACCATTAAGAATTATTAGTTTTAAAGCAAAGTTTATTAAGGAATTTTCCTCCAAGGTATAAAAAATCTCTTGTCCACGTTGGGCGCCATTTACAAAAATTTTACAAAAAAAACCTCTCAAAGAAGAAAATAGACTAATTGTCGATTTTTTTGTCGCGAATTGAGCATCTACAACATTTTCGTAAACTCGAAAAATAAGATAAGTCGTGTTGGACCCTTAAAAAGCCTTCTTGTATATGGTGCAGATCGGACTATATATAAGAAGGCTATTTAAGGATCCAACACAACTCGTTGCACCAACTTCACCGGTTACAAATTCACCTTTCATGGGCCTTAGAAGATACATCGGGTTATCGGTATATGTATATGACAGCAACATCCAAATATAGACCGATCTGAACCATATTGAACAAGATTGCCGAAGAGCCAGACACAGCCCGCTGTGTCAAATTTCAGCAAAATCGAGTAATAAACGTGTTTTATTGTCCCAAGAACTTAAATCGGGAGATCGGTATATTATTTTTGATTATTTTTCATCACTTTTAATAATTTTATCTTTTTTTGTTTCCATTAAGGACCAGAAATTGGACGTTGGATCTAAATGGCAGCTATATCTTAATATGGTCCGATCCGTAATATATTTGGGTCGGCAATGATGGGCTTAAGACTCAAAATCGATAGATCGGTCTATAAGGCAGCTACATCGAAATATAGTCCGAAATCGGGTAAAAAAATCGGGTAATAAATGAGGCTTTTATGTATTTTTGGCCGATCTTTCTATAGAAATCCGACATGATTGGTCCACAGACACTTGTTACTCTACTACCAAAAACCTTTTTTTGTCGCGATTTACATGTCCCAGATCCTTATATTAGGATCTATCAAAGATCTTTCATTTAAGTCCCGATAGAACTGCATGTAATATTGAGGGGTATTTTGAGTGTGGGTGGGCACCAGACTCTTTGTCCAAAATACGATTAACAGATTCGCATTCTACTCCCAAAGATCATTCATTTGATACCCAGTTTGTTTTATTGGAAATACATGTACGTTTTGGAGCGGTTTGGTATTTGGGAAGCACTGTATACTCTACTTCCAAATATCTCCCATTTGATACCCATATTGTCGCAATCGCTAAATATGTCCTAATGGGGGGTTTTTAAAGGTGGGAGTCCGCCAGATACCTTGGAATAAATTTTTAAATCAGCTTTGTACTATACTTTCAAATACCTTTTATTTGATACCAATTTTGTCCCCATAGATGCACATGTCCATTTGGGGGTTTTTTGGGGGGTAGGGTACCCCTGACACATGAGATCAAATTTTTATACCAAATTCGTAATCTACTCGTAAATACCTTTCATTTGATATCCATATTGTCCCAATCGGTAATTATGTCCATTGGGGTGGGGCGTCCCCCCTTGTAATATACCGATTTGCCGATTTAGGATCTAAGACTCTTTAAAGCCACATTTTTTTATCCGATTTCTCTGAAATTTGGTTTAGCAAGTTGTGTTAGTCCAATCGACAACCTTGTTCAACTCGATCCAGATCTTTCCAGATTTGGATATAGCGGTCATATATACCGATCTCTCGATTTTGGGTCTTGGGCCCATAAAAGGCGCATTTATTTTCCGATTTTGCCAAAATGTGGGACAGTGAAATGTGTTAGGCCCCTTGACATCCCTGTTCAATACGGACCAGATCTGTTCAGATTTGGATATAGCTGCCATATATACCGATCTCTCGATTTATGATTTGAACCAGATCTGATCAGATTTGAATATAGCTGCTATATATACCGATTAAAGGATTTAGGCTCATAAAGGTGAATTTATTAACCGATTTTGCTGAAATTAGGCACAATGAGTTGCGTTAGGCCCCTCGACATTCGTACCGATTATGGTAAAGATCGGTCTATATATCGATAACACTGCCGTATAGACCGTTCTCTCGATTTATGATCTTAGGTCCATACTAGGCGCATTTATTGACCGATTTCGATGAAATTTTGAATAACGAGTTGGTTCACCGGCATCCCTGATCAACACGGCTCAGATCGGTCTAGTTTTGGATATAGCTGCCATATAGACCGATCTCTCGATTTAAGGTTTTAGGCCCTTAAAAGGTGAATTTATTAACCAATTTTGCTGAAATTAGGCACAATGAGTACGGTTAGGCCCTTTGACATTCGTCCCGTGTATGGTCAATATCGGGCTATATTTTGATATAGCTGCCATATATACCGATCTCCCGATTTAAGTTCTTGGGTAAATAAAAGAACTTACCGTCCGTCTGTTGAAAGCACGCTAAATTTCGAAGGAGTAAAGCTAGACGCTTGAAATTTTGCACAAATACTTTTTATTAGTGTAGGTCGGTTGGGATTGTAAATGGGCCAAATCGGTCCATCCAAATATGGACCGATCTGGTTTTTATTGAACAAGAATGTCGAGAGGCCTAACACAACTCGCTATACCAAATTTCAACGAAATCGGATAAAAATATGTGTCTTTAAAGGGCCTAAGACCCTAAATCGGCAGATCGGTATATTACCCGGGGGGACGCCCCACCCCAATGGACATAATTACCGATTTGCTGCCATATAAACCGATCTTGCGTCTTGACTTCTTGAGCATCTTGAAAGCGCAATTTTTATTCGATTTGGCTGAAATTTGACATGAAGTGTTTTGGTACCATTTCCAATAACTGTGGTAAGTATGGTTCAAATCGGTTCATAACCTAATATAGCTGCCACATAAACCGATCTCGGATCCTGATTTCTTGAGCCACTAGAGGGCGCAATTCTAATCCGATTTGGCTCAAGTTTTGCACGAACTGTTTCGTTAAGACTTCCAACAACTGTGCCAAATATTGTTCAAATCGGTAGTTAACCTTATATAGCTGTCATATAAAACGATCTGGGGTCTTGACTTCTTGAGTCACTAGAGGGCGTAATTCTCATCCGATTTGGCTGAATGTTTTCATGAACTGTTTTGTTATGACTTCCAACAACTACGACAAATATAGATCAAATCGGTACATAACCTGATGTAGATGCCATAGAAACCGATCTGGAATTTTTACTTCTTAGGCCTCTAGAGGGCGCAATTCTTATCCGAATTGGCTGAAATTTTGCATGATGCGTTTTATTGTGACTTGCAACAGCTGTGCTGAATATGGCTTAGATCGGTACATAACCTCATATAGCTGCCACATAAATCGATCTGGGATCTTGACTTCTTGAGTGACTAGAGGGCGCAATTTTTATCTAATTTGTCTGAAATTTTGCACGTGGTGTTTTGGTATCACTTGACTTCTAAAGCCTCCAGAAGTCGCAATTCTTATCCGATTTTGCTGAAATTTTGTACAACGGCTTCTTTCATGATCTTCAAGATAAGTGTTCAATTTGGTCTTAAGCGATTTATAGCCTCTTACAGCTCCCACATAAACCGATCTCCCGATTATGCTTCCTAAGCCCCTACAAGGCGCAATTCTTAACCAAATGGACTGAACTATAAACCAATGACTTCTACTATGATCTTCAACATTCAATTCACTTATGGTACGAATCAGAGTATAACATGATATAACTCCAATAGCATAACAGCTCTTATCCTTTATTCTTTGTTAGACTAAAAAGAGATACCGCGCAAAGAACGCGGCAAAGGCGATCCATGGTGGATATAAGATTGGGCCTGGCCGAACTAAGTACTCTCTTACTTGGTTTTATTTAACTTTTTTCTTTGATCTTCCCAATATTCATGGTTTTTCTTTAATTTTTTCCTTCTCTTTACCACATGCAACCCCAAATTAATGACCCTGAATATCTTACAGTCTACACACATTTATGAAACTTTTTTCCGCTTTATTAACCATAATCGTCTATTAAGTAATTTAAATAATATTTCCCTCTTTTACTACGTGTCTTGATAGGACGTTACAGAAATTAACAAAGCGATGCTTCAAAGATTATTAACGATACAAAAAATTAGTAAGTGAAAAAAATGTGCTCAAACATGGTTAACATTATGGTTAAAGAAAGAGTGAAAAACTAAGAAAAAAAAAGTTAATGAACTTTAAACAGAAAGCAAAAAACAAAAATTAAAAGCTAATACCAAGTAAATAAAAAGGCCAAAAACGTTACATAGAAAAGAAAAAAACATAAGGAAGCTTACAAAAAAAAAACTTGTCGAGTTTAAATATTTAAATAAAAACGGCATTTTGAAACACTTTCCAAGCCAAGGTACCCGACAAGGTAGCCATGTGCTTTTGCTTTCAGACCAAGTTATCTGCCACTTGGGCTACCACAAATCATCACAAATATTTATTTACTCATCTATTTGTTTAATATTTTGTAGGAAATTTAAAAACACACAAATTAAACAAAACCTCTAAAATGAGTGACAAGGGAAAAACAAAAAAGAAAAAATTGTGTCTGTCAGACCAATGGAATAACCAACATGGGATTATTTGTACATGGAGGCAAATAAACGCTGCGTTTAGTATATATAAGCAAATATTATCTTTTGCAATAACAGAAGGGGGTTTTCCTATTCCATAAAATGTTTTTTTCTTACAGAGGTATATATAAAAAAAATATTTGCTTAAAACAAAAAGTAACTAAAAACGAATAAATTTATTGGGGAAAAACTGAATGACATATGAATCATATTGTGTTTTTTTTTTTATTTTATCAATTACAAGCATGTCTCTCATAAATGTTTATCATACATACTGATAAGATAAAATAAGCAACAACAAATAATTTATTGAATATTTATAGCCAATAAACATTTGTATGACAGATACGATAAAATGAAACAAAAACCAAAACCAATTAAGAAATTTTTGTCAACTTTTTATCTCTGTACTCGTAAGACATTTTAAAACATTAATTTCTAATTTTATATATTTTTAAAGAAAATTTAGCAAAAATGTTATTTCTATGGAAAATTTTCTCAAACTTTTATGTTTACAAAAAATTTTCAAAAATTATTAAAAAAAAAATTTGGTGAAATTTTAAAGAATTTTTTTTTTTTAAAAAATTTTGCAAAATTATTTTAATTTTATAGAAAATTTCGCCAATTTTTTACTTTTATAGCACTAATTCTATATATTCTACTGAAGTAAAATTTTGCTAAATTTTTTTAAAATTTTAAAAAAAAAAAATTTTTAAATTTAAATTTTGAAAAAAAAAATTATAACATTAAAATCTTGAAAAAAAAATTTTGTAAAATTAAAATTTTGAAAAGTTTTGCAAAACAAAATTGAATATAAAAAATTTTTTTGTTCCAAAAATAATTTTTAATTTAGCAAAAATCTTACTTTTATAGAATATTTGACCAAAATTTTAATTTTTCGAAAATTTGGTAAAAAAATAATTTTTATAAAAAAAAAAAATTGTAAAATCTTTATTTTTGGAAAACAACTAGCTGAATCGGGCTCGCTCCGCTGCACCTTCTCTTACTTGATATGGAGCAAAATTTTCCTTTGAATATTTATTTTCAACAATAAAAGAGCTTTTAGTGAAATACTATGCGACGAAAATAGTATATCCTTTATCTGAATCTCATATGATCCTTATTGGACTACGAATTAGCTCCGAAGATTTAATGCATTTTAAGTTTGGATGTAAGGTGTACTCTATTCTTAAAATACTTTATTTCAGCCCGATATTCTCATGATGTCTGAGTTAGGGGTGTTTTCGGGGGTAAGGTAGTCGCCCAGACACATGGCCCTGAAAAATATCAGCATCGTGTTCTTCTCTCAAATACCATTTATTTAAACCTCACATTGTCATAGGTTTAAGGGGAGTTTACAGGATGAGGCTACCCCCAAATACCTGGCACCAAACATGGTTATCAAATTCGTTTTCTAATCACAAATACCTTTCATTTGAGCCGCATATTGGCATGGTCGGTAAATATGTCCGATTTAGGGGTGTTTTGGGCGTTGGGGTGGTCCCCCTAACACTTGGTCCGACAATTGGATATCAGATACGTTTTCTCATCATAAATACCTTTCGTTTGAATCCCATATTGTCGTAATTGGTCTATATATATATTTGTTGGGTTTGGGGGTGGGGCGGCCCGCCTAGGTACCCCATCCGAAATTTGGATAACAAATTTTTATTTTTAGGTTACCATAAGAGAGCCCACAAAATTTCGCCTTAATCGCACCACACATCACCGAGATCTGGCGTTTATGAAAATAAGGGTAAGGGGGAGGGACCGCCCCCTTCAATATGTACCATTAGAAAAATTGCATAAAAATCGGTTCAGCAGTTTTCGAGTCTATGGGGAACATACAAACAAACAAAAAAACAAACCGACAAACTGACTTTTTCACCCACCACCATAGGCTGGGGGTATACTAATCTAGTCATTCCGTTTGTAACACCTCGAAATATTGATCTAGGACCTCATAAAGTATATTTATTTTCCTGATCGCCTCGATCTAGCCATGTCCGTTCGTCTGTCGAAATCACGATACCGGTCGAACGCGTAAAGCTAGCCGCTTGAAATTTTGCACAGATACTTAATATTAATTTAGGTCGTTGGGGATTGCAAATGGGACATATCGGATCAGATTTGGATATAGCTTCCGTATAAAATGATCTCTCGATTTGACTCCTTCAGCCCTTATAAGACGCACTTTTTGTCCGATTGGGCTGAAATTTGGAAAAAAGACTTGTTATGAGTTATGACTTTCAACATCTATGCCAAGTATGATCCGAATCGGTCTATAAACAGATATAGCCCCCATATAAACCGATCCCAGGATTTGTATTCTTGAGCCCTTAGAACCCTAAATTTTCATCCGATTTGGCTGAAATTTAAAACAAACACGTGAGTTATGACTTTCAACATCTATGCCATTTATGATCCGAATCGGTCTATAAATAGATATAGTCCCATATAAACCGACCCCCGATTTGACTTCTTGAGCCCATAGAAACCTCAATTTTCATCCGATTTGGCTGAAATTTTGCACATAGTGTTCTGTTATGACTTCTAACAACTGTGCCACGTACGATTCAAATCGGTCAAAAACCTGATATAGCTCCCATGTAAACTAATCTCCCGATTTAACTTCTTGACCCCTGGAAGCCTCAATTTTCGTCAAATTTGGCTGATATTTAGCATGTGGTGTTCTATTATGACTTCCAACAACTGTGTCAAGTAGGGTCCAAATCGGCCTATAGCCTGATATAGCTCCCATATAGACCGATCACCCGATTTGACTTCTTGTTCTGTTATGACTTCCAGCAGCTGTGTGCAGTACGGTCAAAATTGGTCTATAACCTGATATAGCTGCCATATAAACCGATTCCCCGATGTGACTTTTTGAGCGCCTACAAGCCGCAATTTTTTCCTACTTGGCTGAAATTTTGCATGCGGTATTCTGTTACGACTTCTAATAACAAGTACGGTACAAATAAGTCTATAACTTGATATAGGTCCCATATAAACCGGGCTCTCGATTATCCTTGTTCGGTTCCTAGAAGCTTTAATTTTTGCTGGTTTAGCGGAAATTAGGTTTGTAGAATAAATTTATGCTCTTCAACAAAATTTAGATTCGGCTCGGCCGAGCTTAGCACGTTTTTGCTTCTTTCTATAGAAAACTAGCTGGCCCGATGTGCTTCACTTAACACTTAACTAAAGTGTTTGCGGCCCCCTTTTGACATGGCCCAAATTTCAAAAGAATTCATATTCGTATTTAACTCTCAAATACGTTTCATAAGAATTCCATATTGTCCCGCATGAGGGCGTGCTCTACTCTCAAATACCTTTGGTTTGAGTGCCATCTTGTCCCGTTCGTTGAACATGTCCATTTGGGCGACCTGCCTAGGCATAGATGCCAAGTTGTTATAAAAGTCTTGTATTCTACTCTCAAATACCTTTCGTTTGAATCCCATATTGGCCCGATCGACCTACATGTCCTTTTGGGTTGGGGCGGCCCCTCTTGACCCCACATTTTTAAATAAGTTTCGTATTCAACATCCAATTAGCTTTCATTTTATACCCACATTGCCCCAATTGGTAAACATGTCATTTTTGAGCGGTGACACGTGAGGTCGAATTGTTATATGAAGTCCATACTCTACTCTTAAATACCTTTCATTTGAAACCCATATTGCAGCAATCGGTAAACATGCCCGTTTCGGAGGGTTGACTCCGGTTATTTGACTCTGAAGTTTTTAACCAATTTTGTGATTTTGGGTTATCATAAGGTGACATACAAAATCTCACTTAGCGATGAACCCATCCACGAGATCTTGCGTTTTCGAAAATTGTGGTTAGGGAGAGGGTCCGCCCTCTTGCGGATATTATTATTTTCACAGGACGGGCTAAACTCTGTCATCTGTGAAAATTTTTGTCCAATTTTGATTTTAAAAAAAAATTTTAACAATTTTGTACAGAAGATTTTTTAAAATTTAATTTTTCATGGAAAATTTTTTAAGATTTTTTTTATTTACGAAACTTCTACCTTACAAAATTATCATTTCAAAAGCTTTCTAATACATATCATGTAAACGGCCTGTCACTCGTTCTTATCGATATTGAAGGCATTTCATTATCATCGATTTCAGTTTCTCGGGAGATGGTAATTCAAATGAATGACTTATTTATGCTGTTTTATGTCAATTCATTACCTGTCCGCAAAATGGCATTGTCTTGAAGACCATTATTTTAGTAGAGAGGGGGTGGAAAGAATGCACTCATATTTATAATGATTTTGTTTTTTAAGTTTTACATTCTTGGTTTAAAGTCTGAAATTATTATTGTTTTATGTTCTTTGTTTGCGGTTGGAGACAACAAAAGAACGCAATCACAATACCAAAGTCAGTCAGTCATTTAGTCAGTGAGGTGGCAATTGTAAATGGCGTGATACAATTGTTTATGATAATTTCCAAGAGTGCCTTCAGAATTTGAAAGACTCATTGCGTGGTGGCAGTAGGCAGCAACTAGAAGAGACTGACAAAGGCAGACTCCATGGTTTTTTTTTCCATTCATACTCGGCAGCCTAAATGGTGTTGTCACCATAGGAAAAAGACGGTTGCAAAGCTAAGCAACCTCCCACGCCGGGAACAAAACAAAAAATAGTGGGAATAGTGGGTGCTATGATGATGAGCAACACTTTGGGCGATTAAGGCACACACCCTGTGAACAATGAGAATTGGTTTGGTCGTTGGCTTTGTCTGTATGTTTGTCTATTAGACTTGCAGTCGTATTTGCAATATATTTTAGACAGTGCTTCAAGCAAAAAAGGAGAAAAGACGTTAAAAAGAACTCTCAGTAAAAAAAAAAAACAAGTAAAAGAGTGCTAAATTCGGCCTGGCTTAGAGACTGGCTTATATGGGCGCTATATCAGCTTATAAACTGATTTGGACCGCACTAGGCACAGTTGTTGAAAGTCATAACGGAACACCACATACAACATTTCAGCCAAATCGGACAAAAATTGCGGCTTGTAAGGGCTCAAGAAGTCAAATCGGTAGATCGGTTTATATGGAAGCTATATCAGGTTATAGACCGATTTGGTCCGTACCTGGCACAATTGTTGAAAGTCGTTACTGAATACTACATGCAAAATTTCAGCCAAATCGCACAAAAATTGCGGATTGTAAGGGCTCAAGAAGTCAAATCGGGAGATCGGGTTATATGGGAGCTACATCAGGTTATCAGACCGTACTTGTCACAGTTGGTAGAGGTCTTAACATAACACTACACGGTCAATTTCAGCCAAATCGGACAAAAATTGCTGCTTGTAAGGGCTCAAGAAGTCAAATCGTGGGTTCGGTTTATATGAGGGTTATATCAGGTTATAGACCGATTTGGACCGTATCTGGCACAGTTGTTGGAAGTCGTAACAAAACTTCTGCCAAATCGGATAAGAATTGCGCCCTCTAGAAGCTCAAGAAGTCAACACTAGTAAGAAGTATTTGTGCCTTTCCCTAATTTTCAGAAACGCCAGATCTCGGAGATGGGTTGTGCGATTTAAGTGCTCTCATATAGTACCCCGGAAATAAAAATTTGGTATCCAAATTTTGGATGGGGTACCTAGGGGGGCCGCCCCACCCCAAAACATACCAAACATATATTTAGACAAATCTCGACAATATGGGACTCAAATGAAAGGTATTTAGGATAGGAAAATTTATCTGATATCCAATTGTCGGACCAAGTGCTAGGGCGACCACCCCAAGCCCCAAAACACCCCTAAATCGGACATATTTACCGACCATGGAAATATGGGATTCAAATGAAAGGTATTTGCGAGTAGAATAGGAATCTGGTATCCAAATGTCGGACCACTTTTCTGGGGGTCCACCCCTTTCGCTTATTTACTGACCATGGGAATATGGGGCTTAAATAAAAGGTATTTGAATGTAGAATACGAATCTGACATCCAAATATGGGACCAAGTGTTTGGGGTCCGTCTCTCACCAAAAACATCCCCCAAAGGGGACAAATTTACGACAATAACAATATGGGGCTTAAATGAAAGGTCTTTGGGAGTTAACCACGAATCTGATATCAATATTCGGGAAAAAGTTTATGTGGGGCCACCCCACCCCCACAACACCACCCAAATAGTAAGTATTTTCTGATCATGTCAATGTGGAGCTTAAATGAAAGGTATTGGGGGGTAGAGCAAGAATTGATACCCATTTTCGGGACCAATTTTCTGGGGGTCTACCCCTTTCCCCAAATACCCCACAAACAGCAATTTTTTAGTGACCATCGCCATATGGGTATTAAATAAAGGTATTTGGGAGTGGAATACGAATTTGATATCCAAATTTAGAACCATGTATTTAGGGCATCACCCCTTTCCAAAAACACCCCCCAAAGGAAAAAAATGTTTCGACCATGCCAATATGTGGCTCAAATGAAAGGTATTTGAGATTACAAAACGAATTTAATAACCTATTTTAGGGCCATGTCTGGGGGACGCCTCATTCTGTAAACTCCTCTTAAGCCAATGGCAATATGGGGTTTAAATGGTATTTGAGAGAAGAGCACTACGCTGATATTTTTTCAGGGCCAAGTATCTTAAGGACCACCTCTCCCCTGAAAACACCACTAAATCAGACATCATGAGAATATCGGGCTGAAATGAAGTATTTTAAGAATGGAGTACACCTTACATCTTAACTTAAATTCTTAGACCAATAAAGATCATGTGGGATTCAGATAAAGGCACTTACATGGTTAAACTGTTAGTCAAGTTTATCAAATCAAATATTCAAAGGAAACTTTTGTTCCATAGGGTCAGGGTCAGCTAGTTTCATATAAAAATTAATTTGTTTTTTAAATTTAAATTAAATTTTTTTAAATTTAAATTTTGTAACAATTTTTTTAAGGTAAAAAAATTTGAAAATGGAATAAAACAATGGATTTACTCAAATACACATTTTATGCAATTTTTTAAATTTTCTTTATTAGTTTTTTGTTTTTGTTAATTTTCTTTATTATATTTATTTTTTCTAACTTTCTTAATTTTTTTATTTTTCTTATTTATTTTTTTATGGTGGAGGGTATTTAAATAAAAAAGACAATTTTTTTTAAAGAATTCGTTAAAAATTCGTAAAAAAAAATAATAAATAATTTAATTAATTTTTTTTAATATTTTTTAGTTTTATTTTTTAATTTTATTTAATTTTTTAAATAAATTTTTTTTAAATTAAAATTTTGTATCAATTTTTTAGAAAATTTGATTTGAAAATAGATTAAAGCAATGGATTTACTCAAATACACATTTAATGTAATTTCATTTAAATGTTTGAAATTTGTTTTAACATTTGTTGTCAACTTTTTTGTATAATTTTTTTGTAATTTTGTATTTTTTTTTTAAATTTTTTAATTATTTTTTTATTTTTTTTTAATTTTTTGTATATTTCTAGTATATATTTCCTTTTGTTTTTTTAATTTCATTTTATTTGTTTCAATTCTTTTCAATTCTTTTTAATTATTTTTTAATTTTTTTTTTTTTGTAATTTTTTGTTTTTATTTTTTTTATTTTTTTTCTACTTTTCTTTAATTTTTTAATTTTTTTTTTATTTTTTTTTTGTAATTTCTTGATTTTTTTTTTAATATTTTTTTTAATTTTTTCTAGAATTTTTTTGTTTTTTATATTCCTTTTATTCTCTTTTAATTTTTTTTTTAAATTTCTTTTTAATTGTAATAATTAAAAAGAAATTAAATTTCTTTTAATGTAATAATGATTTGCTTTTCTATTTTTTATGCTTCCAAGTTTGTTTTAATATTTTTAAATTTTTTTTTTTAATTTTGTTTTTAAATTTTTGAAAAAAAATTGCAAAAATTTTTTGGATTTTTTTTTTAAATAAATTTTTGTCGTTTAGTGCAGCCACACAAACACAAACAGAATTGAATAAAACAATGTATTTACTCAAATACACATTTTATACATCGATGAAATATCAATATTTACGCAATTGGCTGCATGACGATGAATACAAGTCTTCTCTGTCTTTCAATAATAAAGCACCAAAACACTTGGTGCTAAAATATATAAATTATGGTTTCCCCCATATAAATACAACTATAAATAATGAAAAAAAATATAATAAAATAATTTTTTTGTGAAGATAAATAAATGATCAAACCAAAACAAATATCAATGTCAGAGTCGGTGTCAGAGAAAAAAAAAATTGTTTTTGATTAAACCACATTAACGCCCCGGGAATAGGATTGCAATTGATGCCCCGCCGCCAGCAATAGAATAGAAAATTATGGGCCACAAATAAAAACTCGCTGTTCTCTACTACTCCCTCCCCCTCTCTACCTTTCTTGGCTATCACCCACAAAATCCGGTGTTTGTTTCATGCATGTTGTTAATTTAAAATTTTGAAAAAGGCTAAGAATACAAAAAAATAATGAAATGATATCAACCGCAAATGAAATGAATGGAAAGAACCTCGACAAGTAATAGAACAAAAAAAAATACAAACCAACCACCCGCACATTTGCTTCGTTGGCTTTGTACATGAAAAATTTTTAATTTAAATAAAACAATTCACACAGAGATCTAGAGAAAAAAATAATAGCTCGCTGCTGCTGCTATTTCTTCCAAATTCCACCAAAAACAACCTACAAATCTTAATTAATTTTGGCGAATTGGAAAAAGAGGAGCGAAAAAAAAACAAAGGCAAACAAAAAGTTAAAGTTTAAAACAACATTCTTAGATGATGCCATCACACCAAGCATGGCAGAATCCTTCTTACCTACCCACATTGTGAGAAAAAGAAATGTATAAAGTGTTCATATTCAATTAGGGGGCCTTGGGTAAAGGCCTTGTTTGGGGGAATTAGTCCATGGCGGTGTATACAAAAAAAGGGAACGGTAATTATTAATTAGTGTTTTCATTTCAAATAAAACCCTTTTTCTAATATTCATGCATCGTTTCAATTACTTTGTAATAGCTTTAATATAAAATTCTTGCGCATTTTTTAATTTTAATTAAGAAACAAATTGTCTCCAGCCACATTTGCAAATTTCTTGCAGAAACCCACTAAGGTTATATTTATTTCTATATGTTCATGAAAATCAATTTTTTTTAATTGTCTACTTTATTTACTCCATTCTGAATACCAAAGTGGCAATAGGTTACCTTATGAACTACTTTTCACCACCAAGGTGACAATTGGCTATCTCATGCACTACCTTTTGTTATAAAATGAATAAAAATAAAAAGTATTTATTGTCGATTACTTTGTAATAGCTTTAATATAAAATCCTTGCGCCTTTTTTACTTATAATTAAGAACAAATTTTCTCCAGCCACATTTGCCAATTTCTTGCAGTAACCTATTTAAGTTATATTTATTTCAATATGTTTATGAGAATCAATTTTTTTTCTTAATTTTCTACTTTACTAACTCTTTTCTGATAACCAAAGTGGCAATTGGTTACCTTATGGACTACGTTTCACCACCAAGGTGACGATTGGTTACCTCATGCACTACCGTTCGTCAACTGTTTCGCCAATATATAAATTTGTGATAAAATGAATAAAAATAAAATAAATAAAAAGTATTTATTGTCGATTATATCCTTTGCAAGATTGACTTATCACCCTTACACTAAATCGATCGATTTAATGAATATTCCACCATAAATCAGTTATTGTTGAATGTAAACAAACTGCACCAATGAGCCGCAACAGCACAAAAACATTTAATTTTTTATACCACAATAGGATGGGGTATACTAATCTAGTCATTCTGTTTGATACACATCGAAATAATAACCTAGGACCCTATAAAGTATATACATTCTGTACCGTCATGACATTTTAAGTCGAACTAGCCATATCCGCCTGTCTATCAAAAGCACGATAACTTTCGAAGGAGTAAAGCTAGACGCTTGAAATTTTGCACAAATACTTTTTATTAGTGTAGGTCGGTTGGGATTGTAAATGGGCCAAATCGGTCCATGTTTTGATATAGCTGCCATATAAACCGATCTTGGGTCCAGACTTCTTGAGCATCTAGAGGGCGCAATTATCGTCCGATTTGACTGTAATTTTGCACGTGCTTAGTATGGTCCAAATCGGTTCATAACCTGATATAGTTTCCATATAAACCGATTTCCCGATTTGAATTCTTGAGCCTTTACAAGCCGTGATGACATGTGACAAGTACGGTCTAAATCGGTCAAGAACATTATATAGCTCCCATTTAAACCGATCTCCCGATTTGACTTCTTGAGCTCCTGGAAGCCTCAATCGGTCAAGAACATTATATAGCTCCCATTTAAACCGATCTCCCGATTTGACTTCTTGAGCTCCTGGAAGCCTCAATTTTCATCCGATGTGGCTGAAATTTTGCATGCGGTGTTATGTTTTGACTTCCAACGACTGTGGTAAGTATGGTTTAAATCGGTCAAGAACCTGATATAGCTCCCATATAAACCGATCTTCCGATTTGACTTCTTGAGCCCCTGGAAGCCGCAATTTTTGTCCGATTTGGCTGAAAGTTTACACATAGTGTTCTGTTACGACTTCCAACAACGGTGGTAAGTGCGGTTTAAATTGGTCAAAAACCTAATATAGCTCCCATATAAACCGATCGCCCGATTTGACTTCTTGAGCACCAGGAAGACGCAATTGGTCAAGAACCTGATATAGCTCCCATATAAACCTATCTCCCGATTTGACTTCGAGAGCACCTGAAGAACGCAATTTTCGTCGAATTTTGCACAAAGTGTTCTGTTATGACTCTCAATAACTGTGCCAAGTAGGGTCCAAATCGGTTCATAACCAGATAAAGATCCTATATTTTAGCAGAATCCATGGTGCTGGGTTCCCAAGATTCGGCCCGGCCATACTTAGCACGCTTTTACTGGTTTTGTTTTATTCTTTATACCCTACACCACCATTGTGGTACAGGGTATTATAAGTTTGTGAATTCATTTGCAACGCTAAGAAGAAGAGCTAGACCCATTGATAAGTCTAGCGATCGACTCGGAATCACTTTCTGATTCGATTTAGCCATATCCGTCTGTGAGTCCATGTATTCTTGTAATCAAGGTACAGGTCGTATTTGTTGTCCAATCGACGCGATATTTTGCACATGTCACTTTTTCGGCTCAAGGACAAGCGCTATTGATTTTGGTGAAAATCGGTTCAGATTTAGATATAGCTCCCATATATATGTATCACACGATTTGCACTTAAATGACCGTAGTAACTACAATTTTCAACCGATCTGCACAAAATTGGGGACGGATTGTTTTGTTACTGATATTAACCCATCTACAAGATTTCATCAAAATCGGTTCAGATTTGGATATAGCTCCCATATATATGTATCGCCCGATTTGCACTTAAATGGCTGTAGAAACTAAAAAATTCAACCGATATGAACAAAACTTGCCAAGGATTGTTTAGTTACTGATCTTAACATATCTGCTAGATTTCATTAATATCGGTTCAGGATTGGATTTAGCTCCCGTATATATTTATCATCGGATTTTCACTTATGTGGCCGTAGTTACATAATTTTTAAAAGATCTGTTCGAAATAAGTCGGTTCTGATTAAGATTCCGCCCGACTTTTGCCTTTCCGTACTCGGAAATAAGAATACATTTTTCCCCACCCATATTTGCCAATATTTATTTCTATTTGTTAACGAAAAGTATTTTATTTTATTTTCTATTATATTGACTCTTGTCTGAATACCAAAGTGGCAATTGGTTACCCAACGCATTACTTTTCACCACCAAGGTGACAATTGGTTACCTCACGCACTACCTTTCGTCAACTTTTTCGCCAATGTATAAATTTGTTATAATAAAGTAATTTTTTTCCATAATGTCCTTTTCAAGATTGATTTAACATCCTTACACATAGATCTATAGATTTAATGGAAATTCCACCAAAACTCAGTTATTTTTCGGCGGAAAACAAACTGCAACATCGGGACAAAAACATTTCAATTTTTATATAATTTTTTTTTATTTTTTAAATATCTAAAACTGAATCGACATCCAATCACAAACAATTATGGGATTATGCCATCTGCTTTTATATAGGGAGAAACCCCACAGGCTTCGTTTGTGGTAAAACGAATACTTTGATATGCAAATGGGGAAGACCCCCTCCCTCTTTCCACTGTTCATTTTGAAGCACCCACGAATATCTTTCATATCCGGAATATGACATACTTAAGTGATTGACCTTATATTAAGGCAAAATTTCCCCCTTATAACTAAAAAAAAAAATTATATCCGTTTGCTCATAGTTCCGCATTTTCTCTAGATCACTATGTCATGCTGGAAATGGAAAAAAAAATTAAAACAAATTTTATGAGTTAGCCAATATTTATGGTCTCAAGTTTTGCAAAACTTAGCCCCAGCATGGAGACAAAAGATTACATAGTAACCCAGAGTGAGTATAACAATGTAAAAATAAGTGATTAATTATTAAGAAGAAAAACAACAACAATAACAATAAGTAAGTCCGCAAACAGAAAAGCCTGGGTGCCTATTAAGCAGACTTGTTTTGTTTTAACTAGGCCCCCAAAGCCTTATAGGCAGCCTATAAAGTGGGCTAAAGCAAGTAGACTGCCAGTCTGTCTGTCTGTCCGTCCGTCTATGAGTGTAGCAGGCCAGGCAACAGCCAAGTCAAGTGTTAAGACACAAAAAACGATTAACAACAATTGTTGTAATTATTATATATATATTTTTTTTTTTGGCCAACACAAACTAGGCTAGCGCTGACTTCGAAAGAGATGTAATTTACGAAATTTTACTACAGCCAACAATTATGTATAACACAAAAGGTCCTCTTTCCCCTACAAATAAACAGAAAAGAGGGCTTAAGTGAAAAAACAATAAAAGGCAGCTGAAGAAATAAAAAAAAGCTCATAAATCCCCTAAATTATAACCAAAAAAAATGGCAACATATCAACAAGTTGTCTTTGTTTAGTACCGCAATTCAATTGGGATTCATTTTAAAACAAACATTTGGTAAAAAAAATCAAGCCTTTAACAAAAATATTTCCAAATTATTGGCAAAACCAATTTTTTATGCAGCATGTTATTCCCCCCAATTTGTTATTTCTAACTTTTCAACATCACCGTAAGTCTTAGTCTAAATAAATACTAAGCTATTAAAAACAATACAAATGTTGAACATTAAATGCAAAGGAAAAAGAAGAAGAGCACAAATATAAAATTTTGTATATTTTTTGTATTTTTTTTTTATTTGTGCCATCAATTAATTGTCTGTCTTCAATAATTTTCCTATGAAATGTTTATTTAGCCATTGAATTTATAAGACATTTTCTTTTGCTGTGCATAGCGTGAAGTAGGGGGAGGGGAAGGGGTAAACCAACAAAAATTGTTTATTTAATGAGGAAAAATTGAAATTACGCACTTTAATACTACTGGCAGATATCAAGTGAGTGAGCGAGCCATTTCAACCATTTTGGTATGCAAACTAAAAAAAACACAAAACAAATGCGAAATATTTTAAGTGTCCAATTAATAATTTTTTGTTTAAACAGCAGAAAATGTTTACCCAACAAAGCATGTGGAGAAAATGAAAAATCACCACTTAAGAAAGGATGAAAAACAAAAAATTAAACAAAAAGTTTTTAAAATCTTATTTTTTTCAGAAATTTCGTAAATTTTTTTATAGGAAATTGAAACAAAAATTGTTTTTATAGAAAAATTTTTGGAAAATTTTTATTTTTATAGAAAATTTTGTCAAAAAAATTTTTTTTTTAGAAAATTTTGTCAAAAAATTTTTTTTTATACAATATTGTCAAAATTTCATTTCTATAGAAAATTTTGTCAAATTTTATTTTTATAGAAAATTTTATCAAAATTTTATGTTTATAGAAAATTTTGTCAAAATTTTATGTTTATAGAAAATTTTGTCAAAATTTTATGTTTATAGAAAATTTTGTCAAAATTTTATGTTTATAGAAAATTTTGTCAAAATTTTATGTTTATAGAAAATTTTGTCAAAATTTTATGTTTATAGAAAATTTTGTCAAAATTTTATGTTTATAGAAAATTTTGTCAAAATTTTATGTTTATAGAAAATTTTTTCAAAATTTTATGTTTATAGAAAATTTTGTCAAAATTTTATGTTTATAGAAAATTTTGTCAAAATTTTATGTTTATAGAAAATTTTGTGAAAATTTTATGTTTATAGAAAATTTTGTCAAAATTTTATGTTTATAGAAAATTTTGTGAAAATTTTATGTTTATAGAAAATTTTGTCAAAATTTAATGTTTATAGAAAATTTTGTCAAAATTTAATGTTTATAGAAAATTTTGTCAAAATTTTATGTTTATAGAAAATTTTGTCAAAATTTTATGTTTATAGAAAATTTTGTCAAAATTTTATGTTTATAGAAAATTTTGTCAAAATTTTATGTTTATAGAAAATTTTGTCAAAATTTTATGTTTATAGAAAATTTTGTCAAAATTTTATGTTTATAGAAAATTTTGTCAAAATTTTATGTTTATAGAAAATTTTGTCAAAATTTTATGTTTATAGAAAATTTTGTCAAAATTTTATGTTTATAGAAAATTTTGTCAAAATTTTATGTTTATAGAAAATTTTGTCAAAATTTTATGTTTGTAGAAAATTTTGTCAAAATTTTATGTTTATAGAAAATTTTGTCAAAATTTTATGTTTATAGAAAATTTTGTCAAAATTTTATGTTTATAGAAAATTTTGTCAAAATTTTATGTTTATAGAAAATTTTGTCAAAACGTTATTTTTATAGAAATTTTGGACAAAATATTATTATAATAGAAAATTTTCTCAAAATTTTATTTTTATAGAAAATTTTGTCAAAATTTTTATAATTTTTTTTTTTATTTTTATAGAAAATTTTGTCAAAATTTTATTTTTATAGAAAATTTTATCAAATTTTTATAGAAAATTTATCAAATTTTTATTTTTATAGAAAATGAAAAAATTTTATGTTTTTAGAAAATTTTGTCAAAATTTTATTTTTACAGAAAATTTTATTTTTATAGAAAAGTTTATCAAAATTTTATTTTTTTAGAATATGTCAAAATTTTATTTTTTTAGAAAATTTTGTCAAATTTTATTTTTACAGAAAATTTTATTTTTATAGAAAATTTTTATCAAAATTTTATTTTTATAGAAAAGTTTGTCAAAATTTTATTTTTTTAGAATATGTCAAAATTTTATTTTTATAGAAAATTTTGTTAAAACTTTTTATTTTTTTAGAAAATTTTGTCAAATTTTATTTTTATAGAAAATTCTGTCAAAATTTTAATTTTATAGAAAATTTTTTTATAGAAAGTTTTGTCAAAATTTTTTTTTATAGAAAATTTTGTTAAAACTTTTTATTTTTTGAGAAAATTTTGTCAAAATTTTATTTTTATAGAAAATTTTGTCAAAATTTTATTTTTATAGAAAAATTTTCCAAATTTTATTTTTATAGAAATTTTTGTCAAAATTTTATTTTTATAGAAATTTTGTCAACATTTTATTTTTATAAAAACCTAGCCGAACCGGGCCCGCCCCGCTGCACCTTCTTTAGCTCTCTAATATCTTTTTAGGGTGTGGACACTTCGCCCTGAATGCGGATATCGAACATTGTAGCCTATGACGCTGAGCGCGATCGAATCCTGGCGAAAACACCTAAAAAAATGTAAGGCGAAGGTTATCCCCTCTAAATGTGGGCGAAATTTGCGAGCTACCAAGCCATGCGTAGTCATATAAATTCTTCCCAATGAGGTGTCCCATAGCGGCACGCCGTCTTGGCTATAAAAAAAGGTCCTTTATAATTGAGCTTAAACTTAAATCGGTAGCACTCATTGATGAGGTGAGAAGTTTAGCCCTGCTCGGTTCCCGGTCAATATTTTCACTCTACTCCCAAATGCGTTTCTTTTGAGTCCTACACCTACCTACCTACCCTATTGGTAAATATTTCCAGTTAACGGGGTATTTCGGGGGTGGGGTGACCACCCAGACACTTGACCCTTAGAGTAAGTATAAGCTTTGTGCTCTACTTTCAAATATATTTTATATAAGCCCCATATTGGCATGATCAGTAAATAAGGTCTGTTGAGGGTGGAGTGGACTCCAGTGTCTTTGTCTAAAAAAATGAGTATAAATTTCGTACTCTACTTCCAAACAGCTTTTATAGAAGTCACATATTGCAATGTTTGGTAAAGACATCCGGTTTGGGCGCCCCAGTTACATGGACCCAATTTTCAATATGAAATTCGTACTCTACTCCTGGATACCTTTCATTTCAGTCCATTATTGTCTCGATCGGTCCACTTTTATTCTTAGGTAGTACTTTTGGGGTTAAGGGGGAGGGTCCGCTCCCCCTTCATATAAACTAAATATGTTTCCTTCCAGACCAAGCTACACAATCTGTGAAAATTTCAAGGATAACGGTTTTTGAATCTACGGAACAAACAAACACCACAAATTGATTTTTTATTATAAGATTTTTTAAAAAAATTTAAATTTTATGTTTTTCTTTTAACTTTTTTTTTTCAAAACTTGTCAATGCTTTCCAGAAATATTTTCAAGATTTTTTTGAAATTGTTTTTAACTTTTTTTCAATACTTGTTCTTTAGACAAATATATAAAAATGTATATAGAAAATATTGTCATTTGCTGGGTCATGCTTAAAACTTTTTGCTTTAGCCCCTGCCACAGGGCTAATTTGAATAAGTCGAAAAAAGTGCAATTTAGTTATTAAAAATTAAAAAAATAACCCAAAACAAAATAAGGCTAATGACCCAATGGCTGTGTATGGCCATAATTATTCGCTTAAGCTTAAATAGTTCATAGATTAGCAAGCAAATACATAACAGTTTGGATATTCAGTTCCCAACTAAAGTTCCCAGTGAGACTACATGTCATATTTTAAAAATAGTTTTATGCCTCGAATTTTGGCATAATGAAGCAAAAGATGGAAAACTGTGTGATGTTTGAAAGTAACAAAAATAGTTAAAAAAAACAATATTAAAAAAAAATTAATTAAATAAAATAAAATAATAAAGTAAAAAATAAAAACAAAAAAATCGTACATGAAAACACAAAACAAAACAAAAACAAAAAATCGTAAAAAGTTTCAAATGAATAAAAATAAGAAAAAAAATGTATATTGTATTTTTTTTTTTTATCTTTCATATAAAAATTAAATTGTTGCGCTTTGTTTGTTAGTTTATTTGTCTGTTCCGTATAGGCTCCAAAACTGCTGAACCGATTTCAATGATGGTAAAATTTGAGCCCCGGTGAAAATAGGGTACTACATTTTTTATATCTGAAGGGGGGGTGGACCCTCCCCCATGTGGCAATTTTCAAAAACTCTAGATCTCGGAGATTGGTTCATCGATTTAAGCGAAATTTTGCATGCCACCTTATGTTTCCCCAAAAATACGAAATTGGTATACAATTTTGGGGTCAAAGGGGGGAAGCCCTATTTTCAAACCCACCCTAATGGCCATGTTTACCAACTCGGACAATATGGGTATCAAATGAAAGGTATTTAGGAGTAGAGTACGTCCCGCTAAGTGTCGAGGGATCCCCCACCCCCTAAAACACCACCCAACAGAACACTTTTACCGCTTTGGGCAATATGGGTATCAAATGAGAGGTAGTTAAGAGTAGAGTACGAACTTGGCATAAAAATGTCACCTTAAGAATCGGGGGCTCCCACACCCCCCAAAAACACCACCCAATAGAACACTTTTACCACTTTGGGCAATATGGGTATCATATGAAAGGTATTTAAAAGTAGAGTACAAATATGACATAAAAATGTAATCCCCCCAAAACTCCCCAGCAGGACGTATTTACCGATTGGGACAATATAGACCTCAAATGAAAGGTATTTAGAAGTTGATTACACATCTGTTACAAGAATTTGGTCAAAAGTGTCTACGGGGCCTCTCCAACCCCAAAAACCCCCAAAACCGGCATGAATGTCCAGCGTTACAAAATGGGTATCAAATGAAAGGTATTTGAGAGTTGACTACGAATCTAATATACACATTAAGGACAGAGTCTGGGACCGGCCCACCTACTTAATACACTTCTATAAGACGTGTAGTTCGATCGGGATAATATGGGAATTAAACAAATCGATGACAGTGGGTCACGTTCAGCTGGACATGTAGATCTCGACACTAAAGAACTCAAATAAATATTCTTTTGGGCCCTGGCGTCGGGGGACCCACCCTCTCGTCCCAATAAAAACAACACCAAAATGTCATGTAGGACCACGAGAATATATTGTTTGTAAATGAATGGACGAGTTAGAGATCAGTCGCCCTCCCTCCATTCTACCCAAGACAAGTAAAAGCGTACTAAGTTCGGCCGGGCCGAATCTTATATACCCTCCACCATAGATCGCATTTGTCGAGTTCTTTTCCCGATATCTCTTTTTAGGCAAACAAGGGTTAAAGGAAAAGAATTGCTATAATATTGAAGCTACATCAAGTTATGATCCGTTTTGGACCATAATTGAATTGAATGTTGGAGACCATAGTAGAAGTCAATATGTAAAACTTCAGCCAATTCGAATAAGAATTGCACCCTTTAGGGGCTCAAGAAGTAAAATAGGAAGATCGGTTTATATGGGAGCTGTATCAGGCTATAGACCGATTCAGATCATATTTGACACGTATATTGAAGGTCATGGGACAAGTTGTTGTACAAAATTTCAGCTAAATCGGAAAAGAATTAAGGCAAAATCCCAGATCGGTTTATATGGCAGCTATATAAGGTTATGGACCGATTTGGACTATATTTGTCACTGTTGACAGTCATAACGAAACAGGTCATTCAAAATTTCAGCCAAATCGGATAATAATTGCGCCCTCTAAAGGCCCAAGAAAGCAAGATCCCAGATCGGTTTATATGGCAGCTATATCAGGTTATGGAGCGATTTAAACCATACTTAGCACAGATGTTGAAAGTCATAACGAAACACGCCGTGCAAAATTTCAGCCAAATCGAATAGGAATTGCGCCCTCTAGAGGCTCAACAAGTCAAGACCCAAGATTGATATTTCAATCATATTTTATGTGATAAAAAAGTCATAACGAAGTACGTCATGCTAAATTTCAGACAAATCGGATAGGAACTGCGTCCTCTAGGGGCTCAAGAAGTCAAGACCCCAGATCTTTTTTTATGACAGCTATATCAGGCTATGGACCGATTTTAACTGTACTAAGCGCAGTTGTTGTAAATGACAACAAAACACCTCATGCAAATGTTCAGCCAAATCGGATAGAAATTGCGCCCTCTAGTGGCTCAAGAAGTCAAGATCTAAGATCGGTTTATATGGCAGCTATATGAAACCAAGGACCCATATGGCCCAATAAAAAGTATTCGTGGAAAAACTCAAGCGGCTAGCTTTACTCCTTCGAAAGTTAGCGTGCTTTCGAGAGACAGACGGACGGACAGACGGGCATGGCTAGATCAACTTAAAATGTGACGACGATCAAGAATATATATAGTTAATGGGGTCTTAGACGCAAATTTCGAGGTGTTACAAACGGAATGACGAAATAGTATATCCCACATCCTATAGTGGATAGTATAATGACTGAAGGCATTAACCAAAATTAAATAAATTGCAGAAAAAATTGTTTATCAATGTTCTACTTTATAAAAAAAAATACACATTTCAAAACTATTACCTAACCCACAATTCATAAAATTTATTTGTTCGCCAACAAACGAGGCTCATGGGGCTCATGTGTTACGTTATTAGCAAAATTCACGTCAAATATTTTCAATATCTCCGGCATTTCCGGTGCCACTACTGCCTACTGTGGCACATTTCAGCCAGATAATTACGAAAACGAAAATTAGAAATTTGCTTCAATTCGAGAACATGTAGACCTTAACGTGTCAGAAATAAATAGCGCTGCCAATAATATTTGAAGGCAACACGATATGGGATTTGCAACAAAATAGTTGTTTTTATTATTTTGCCATTAATTGCGAAAAAAAAAATTTGCATGAAAGCCGAATGAAATCTTAACAGATCTTCTTCAAATATTTTAAGGAATTTCAGTTGTGGAAATTTTACACAAATGGTCATCGTCGTTTCAAGATTGCCGGAGAATGCATTGGAGTCATCAAATCAAAATGATATCATTTGACTAAAATAAGACTTTATGGCAAAGGAGAAGAATTTGTCAGGCATTCCATATGAACCACCACATGTTTTGCCTTTCAAGACGAAATGATTTGCAGTACGAGACTTCATATGGAAAAGATGTGAATAAAAAGGCAATAACAAAAACTCATGATATGAAATTTTAAAAAAGCAAAAAAAAACTCAGAAAATGGAATAAAAAAATGCAGTAATTCGAAATAAATTAGAAAAAAGAAAAACTTTTAAAGAATTTTAAGAAAATTTTTGAGTTATAAATTTTTAAAAATGAGAAAATTTTAGATTTTCTTCTTCTTCGGCCGGGCCGAACTTTGGATACCCACCATCTCGGGTATATACATATAAAGCACCTTTAGTCACAATCCGGTGAAAAATGCATAACTTATGCCCCATAGCTGATATATGGAAATATGTTCCGATTTGGACCAAATTTTAATAAGTACAAGTCATTGTTCAATTATGTATAACAAAAAATTGATATATTTAGTAGCTATATCTAAAAATAAAACGATCCGTACCATATACGATACGGATATCGAAAAGCCTAACATAAGTCACTGTTCTAAATTTCGGCGAAAACGGACAGTAAATACGCCTTTTATGGATCCAAAGCCTTAAATCGAGAGATCGGTCTATATGACAGCTATATCCAAATCTGGACCGATCTGTGCCATATCGCAGAAGTATGTCTAGGGGCTTAACTTAACACACTGTACCGAATTTCGCGACATCGGACACTAAATGCTCCTTTTATGAGCCTAAAGCCTTAAATCTAGAGATCGGTCTATATAGCAGCTATATCCAAATCTGGAACGATTTGGGCCAAGTTGCAGAAAAATGTCGAAAAGCCTTACCTAAGTCACCGTGTTACATTTCAGTGAAATCGGATTATAAATGCGCCTTTTATGGGGCCAAGACTTTAAATCGAGAGATCGGTCTATATAGCAGCTATATACAAATCTGGACCGATCTGTGCCATATCGCACACGTATGTCTAGGGGCTTAACTTAACACACTATCCCAAATTTCGGCGACATCGGACAATAAATGTGCCTTTTATGGGCCAAAAACCTTAAATCGGAAGATCGGTCTATATGGCAGCTATATCCAAATCTGGACCGATCTGTGCCATATTGCATAAGAATGTCGAAGGGCCTAACACAACTCACTGTCCCAAAATTTGGCGACATCGGACATTAAATGCGACTTTTATGGGCACAAAACCTTAAATCGAGAGATCGGTCTATATGGCAGCTATATCCAAGTCTGGACCGATCTGGTCCAAATTGAAAAAGGATATCGAAGGGACTAACACAACTCACTGTCCCGAATTTCGGCGACATCGAACAATAAATGCGCCTTTTATGGGTCCAAAGCCTTAAATCGAGAGATCGGTCTATATGGTAACTATATCTAAATCTGGACCGACCTGTGGCATATAGCAGAATTAAGTCGAGGGGCTTAACTATACTCACTGTCCCAAATTTCGGCGAAATCGGACAATAAATGCTCCTTTTATGGGCCTAAAGCCTTAAATCTAGAGATCGGTCTATATGGCAGCTATATCCAAATCTGGACCGATTTGGGTCAAATTAAAAAAGGATATCGAAGGGCCTAACACAACTCACTGTCCCAAATTTCGGCGACATCGGACAATAAATGCGTCTTTTATGGGCCTAAAGCCTTAAATCGAGAGATCGGTCTATATGGCAGCTATATCTAAATCTGGACCGATCTGTCCTATATTGCAGAAGTATGTCGAGGGGCTTAACATAACTCACTGTAGCCAATTTCGGCCGGACCGGACATTAAATGCGCCTTTTATGGGCCCAAAGCCTTAAATCGAGAGATCAGTCTATATAGCAGCTATATTCAAATCTGGACCGATTTGTGCCAAATTGACGAAGGATATCGAAGGTCCTTACATAACTCACTATCCCAAATTTCAGCAAAATAGGATAATAAATGTGGCTTTTATGGGCCTAAGACCATAAATCGGCAGATCGGTCTATATGGAGGCTATATCAAGATATAGTCCGATATAGTCCATCTTCGAACTTAACCTGCTTATGGACAAAAAAAGGAATCTGTGCAAAGTTTGATCTCAATATCTCTATTTTTAAAGACTGCAGTGTGATTTCAATAGACAGACGGTCATACTGCAAGATAGAGAGGACGGACATGGCTAGATCGTCTTAGATTTTTACGGTGATCAAGAATATATATACTTTAAAGAGTCGAAAATAGATATTTCGTTGTGTTGCAAACGGAATGACAAAATGAATATACCCCCATCCTGTGGTGGAGGGTATAAAAATAGAGACAATTTCTTTCTAAAAATTAAAATTCGTTTTTACAGTCTTTCAAGTCGAGTTTAATGACCTAGCGAATGCAACCCAAAAAGGAGAGATTGTAAAATGAGTTTTGAAGAGAATAAATTGCAAGTTCCTTAGACAAGGCAGGACACATATCACCCCACTGGTGGACGCGTTTCGATAATTGGGATTCTTTATCTCATCAGCACCAACGTGAACTATGTCCATCCTTCCGTCTGACCGGCCTACAGTTAACAGCCTGTTGTTCCTAGTTGAGATCATCAGCATAAATCCTATGTGAAATCTCAACTACTACCAGATTGATCGCTGTAAGCTTTATCACTAAGCAATATCTCCACAAACTCTAACTCCCCTCTATGGTCTTTTTATTTATATTGTTCCTTTGTCAAAGTGGCAAGCTCCGCCTGCCGACATGAACATGACCACCACACATGTGGTGGATTTTGTTTGGGAATTTCAAAAAAGTTTTCTTTGAACATTAAAATTTTTCTTCATTTATGACTGGGAAAATCTTTCGATAAGTGATATATGGAAATTGGGAAACCAAAAATCTCTCTACTTTTACTTTTTCTGTCACACTTGAAGGGCTTAAATAAACCATGGGGGTTTGGATAGCCTGTCTTTGGGTTATGGTCCACTAGAGTTTGAAATAAAAAATTTACATTCATAGGTATGGCACGTTTGCATTGTAGCATAAAAGCCAAAGCTATGTATTGTATTAACCAGATTGTATTACCCATATTTTACTTTTCATTTTTTGTAATTTTTAATTATTTTCATTTTTGCTCGGATTTCAATTACCTTAGAACTGCAAATTGTACTTTCTTTTGTTTGTTTTTTTTTTTTTTTTTTTTTTTTGTAGAGAGATACAAACTTTTACTTTAGGGTTTAATTACTTTGCGTTCTGCACTTGAGCGTTGGTCGACGACAAGTTTTGTGTCTGTTAACGTGCGATAAGCTTGAAGTGCGACAAATTTAATCATAATGTTATTAAATTCGTTGACGGTGTTAATGACACTTTTTTTTCGCTGTCAATGAAAATAAATTAAAAACGAAACTTTTGTGTGGTTAGATGGATGCGTGCCACTTGAAAATCGGCGTTGCTACGGCGCACTTGCCATTATTCATCGACAGAAAGAAGAGCAATTGCGAACTGTGGTTGAACCATAAATGGCGTTGGATGGGGCAAAAAAGAGTTGCCAAGGTAAAAAAAATTAAATTAAAAAAAAAAATAAAAATTTAAACATTTGAAAAAAAAAATAGAAAATTTATGTTCACAAACAAAAAATAAAACAATAAAGATAATAAAATAAAAAATTTGCAAAAATAAAATTTTTGATATCTGAAGGGGGAGCGGACCCTCCCCCTTAGTCAAATTTTCAGAAACGCCAGATCTAAGAGATAGGTCGAGCGATTTAACCAAAAATACCAAAAATTTCGGATGGGGTACATAGGGGGGCCGCCCCACCCCCAAACCCACCAAATATATATATACACCAATCACGTCAATATGGGACTCAAATGAAAGGTATTGAAGAGTAGAAAACCATAACATCCAATACTGGGACCAAACCAGCAAAATAAATATATATAGACCAATCTCGATAACATGGGACTCTGATATGCAATACTGTGACCAATTGCTAGAGGGACCACCCCACCCCCTATCTGATATCCAATACTAGGGCCAAGTGTTTGAGGGACCACCCCAGCCACCAAAACAATCCTAAATCAAAAATATTAACAGACCATATTAATATGGGGTATGGGGTTCAAATGAAAGGTATTTGGAAGTAAAGCATGGGTCATATGTGACAAGTTTTTGAATGACTTTTTCAACCATACAAGAGCTGTAATAAGTTATGGACCAATACGGACCAACATGGACCGTTCTTTGCACATGGCTGTTAGAAATCGTAAGAAAAACAGGATAAGAATTGCGTCCTCTAGAGGCTGCCGAAGTCAAATCGGGAAATCGGTTTAAATGGCATCTAAATCAAGTTATATGGGAGCTATATCAGGATATGTTTCAGCCAAATCGGATAAGAATTTGGTTTTCTGGAGTCTCAAGATATCAAACCGGGAGATGTCAAAAATGTATTCAAGTCAATTAAAAAAAAAAATAAATCTGCTAAAAAATTTTAGAAAATATCCCGAAAGTGCGCTTTTCCACATCAATATTCAACAAAACTTCCCCATTTTCTTACAAAATTTGGTCAAAAATGCATTTTCTTAGCTTTTTTTTTCAAAATAGCAACCCTGTTTCTTTTATTTATGGCTTGTGTGATCAACTATGCTCTGTTTTATTACTCTTTTGGCTTTCTAAACCACTTCACTCTACTCCACGCTCCATCATCCGCCATCGTCAGAAGACATTAAAGAAAAATATCCATTCAAACTCTATGCAACTGAAAAGAAACTCCTCTCAAACTTGTTCTTCGTAAGTCTTGAGAAATTGAACAAAGCAAGAAAAAAAAACAAAAACAAAAACAAAAAAAGACACAAATCATATAAAGAAATGGGTTATTAAACTTTTATACGAGTATACAACGGCAACAACAACAAACAGATTTCTAATGAAATTGAAATGCGTCTTTTTATTAGACTCTTCAAATAAAAAAAAAACAAACAAACAAAATACAAACACAAAATATATTCTCTAAATACAAGTCTTTTGTCATTGACATTCTTTCAAGGAATGTGTGAAGAACATTAAAATAAACCACAAACTTTTCAAATCGAACAAAAGCCAAGAGCAAAAGCAAAAAAACTTCGAATTTTGTCGTTGATGAATTTCTTGAATTTTGTTAAAAAAAAAACGAGAATAGTGAAACATCTGCCATTGGATGACACTTTCATAAGAAAAGAATTTCAAGAATTTGAAGAATTTGTGTTTTTTACGCTTAATGTAAGGGGTAGAATTTCGATACTAAAAAACATTTGTGGACCAGAAAATTGTCCTTGAGCAGCACGTGTATAAACATGTTTGTTAAGAAATGATTGGATTATGGGGATTTTTAAAAAAATCTTGCGGATAACATTCCATTCTACAGAAAATAAGGTGGATAACAAGGTTTTATACTGACAATAATTCAGATAAAAAAAGTCTTGTAAGGAAAACCGTGTACACAACAAAGCCTTTTATAAAAAAAAAACTTTGTGGGTGACAGCTATTCTGAACAAAAACCTTGCGGGCAGCAAAGTTTCTAAAGAAAAACTTATGGATATCAAAGTTTTCTTTCCTGATCATATAGTTCTAAAACTACTACTCCCTAAGGAAAGGGTATTAAATCTACCGTTTCCCAAAAGAAAGGGTACTAAAACTACCCTTTCCCAAAGGAGAGGGTACTAAAACATCCCCTTCCCAAAAGGCAAGGGTACCAAAGGGCACTAAAACTACCCCTTTTTAAAGTAAAGTGTACTAAAACAATTCCCCCCCAAAGGAAAGGGTACTAAAACTACCCTTTCCCAAAGAAAATAGTACCACTACCAAAGAAAATAGTACTAAAACTACCCTTTCCCAACGGAAAATGTACTAAAACTACCCTTTCCCAAAGGAAAGGGAACTACAAATAACCTTTCTCAAAGGAAAGGGTACTAAAACCAAAGGAACGTGTACTACAGCCAAAGGAAAGGGTACTAAAACCAAAGGAACGTGTACTACAGCCAAAGGAAAGGGTACTAAAACCAAAGGAATGTGTACTACAATTAAAGGAAAGGGTAAAAAACTACACATTCAGAAAGAAAAGGGTACTTAACCTACCCTATTTCAAAGAAAAGGGTTGTAAAACTACACTTTCCCAAAGGAAAGGGTACTAAAACTACACTTCCCCAAAGAAAAGAGTACTAAAACTAACTTTTCTCATAGGAAAGGGTACTAAATCTACCCTTTCCACAAGGAAAGGGTACTTAAACTTACTTTGGCAAAGGAATGGTAATAAAAGTTTCCTTTCTCAAAGGAAAGGGTACCTAAACTACCCTTTCCCAAAGGAAAGGGTACTAAAACTAATCTTCCTCAAAGGAAAGGCTACTAAAATTACCTTTTGGCTAAGGAAAGGATACTAAAACTACCCTTCCCATAGGAAAGGGTACTAAAACTACTCTTTCCCAAAGAAAACGGTACTTAAACTACCCTTTCCTTTGGGAAAGCTAACCTTTCCCAAAGGAAGGGATACTAAAGCTAACCTTTCCCAAAGGAAAGGGTACCAAAACTATCCTTTACCAAAGGAAAAGGTACTAAACGAAAGGAAAGGGTACTCAAAACAACCCTTTTCCAAAGATAAGGGTACTAAAACTACCCTCTCCCAAAGGAAGGGGTACTAAAACTTAGCTTTCCCAACAGAAAATGTACTAAAACTTAGCTTTCCCAAAGAAAAGGGAACTTAAACTACCCTTTTCTAAGGGAAAGAGTAGTAAAACTACCCTTTTCCAAAGGAAAGGGTACTAAAACTACCCTTTTCCAAAGGAAAGGGCACTAAAACTACCCTCCCCCAAAGGAAGGGGTACTAAAACTTAGCATTCCCAAAGAAAAGGGTACTTAAATTACCCTTTTCCAAAAGAAAGGGTACTTAAACTACCCTTTCCCAAAGGAAAGGGTTCTTAAACTTTCCTTTGCGAAAGGGTTCTAGAACTACACTTTCCCAAAGGAAAGGGTATTAAACTACACTTTCCCAAAGGAAAGGTGACTTAAACTACCCTTTCCCACAGAAAAAGGGTTCTTTCCCAAAGGAAAGGGTGTTAAACTACCCTTTCTCAAAGGAAAGTTGACTTAAACTACCCTTCCTCAAAGGAAAGGGTACTAACACTATCCTTCCTCAAAGAAAGGGTACTAAAACTACCCTTTCCTAAAGGAAAGGGTTCTTAAACTACCCTTCCTCAAAGGAAAGGGTTCTTAAACTACCCTTTCCAAAAGGAAAGGGTACTTAAACTACCCTTTCTCAAAGGAAAGTTGACTTAAACTACCCTTCCTCAAAGGAAAGGGTACTAATACTACCCTTCCTCAAAGGAAGGGATACTACATCTACCCTTTCCCAAAGGAAAGGGTACCAAATTTACCCTTTCCCAAAGGAAAGGGTTCTAGGACTACACTTTCCCAAAGGAAAGGGTTCTAGGACTACACTTTCCCAAAGGAAAGGGTATTTGAACTACCCATCCTCAAAGAAAATGGTACTAACACTATCCTTCCTCAAAGGAAAGGTTACTAAATCTACCCTTTCTCAAGGGAAAGGGTACTTAAACTACCCTTTCCCAAAGAAAAAGGGTTCTTTCCCAAAGGAAAGGGTGTTAAACTACCCGTTCCCAAAGGAAAGGTGACTTAAACTACACTTCCTCAAAGGAAAGGGTACTAACACTATCCTTCCTCAAAGGAAAGGGTACTAAATCTACCCTTTCCCAAAGGAAAGGGTACTTAAACTACCCTTTCTCAAAGGAAAGGGTACTAATACTACCCTTCCTCAAAGGAAGGGGTACTACATCTACCCTTTCCCAAAGGAAAGGGTACCAAATTTACCCTTTCCCAAAGGAAAGGGTTCTAGGACTACACTTACCCAAAGGAAAGGGTTCTAGGACTACACTTTCCCAAAGGAAAGGGTATTAAACTGCACTTTGCCAAGGGAAAGGGTATTTGAACTACCCATCCTCAAAGAAAAGGGTACTAACACTATCCTTCCTCAAAGGAAAGGGTACTAAATCTACCCTTTCCCAAAGGAAAGGGTACTTAAACTACCCTTCCTAAAAGGAAAGGGTACTAACACTTCCCTTCCTCAAACGAAAGGGTACTAATACTACCCTTCCTCAAAGAAAAGGGTACTAAATCTACCCTTTACCAAAGAAAGGGTTCTTAAACTACCCTATCCCAAAGGAAAGGGTACTTAAACTACCCTTTCCCAAAGGAAAGGGTAATTAAACTATCCTTCCTCAAAGGAAAGGGTACTAAAACTACCCTTTGCCAAATGAAAGGGTACTAAAACTACCCTTTGCCAAATGAAAGGGTACTAAAACTACCCTTTGCCAAATGAAAGGGTACTAAAACTACCCTTTGCCAAATGAAAGGGTACTAAAACTACCTTTTCTCAAAGGAAAGAGTACTAAATCTACCCTTCCCAAAGGAAAAGGTACGCAAATCAAAGAAAAGGTTACTAAAACCAAAGGAGGGGTACTAAAGGAAAGGGTACTTAAACCATCGCTTCCCAAAGGTCTCTTCGTATTAATAAGAATTTTTATA
The DNA here is from genome assembly GCF_963082655.1 of Stomoxys calcitrans. Taxonomy (NCBI): domain Eukaryota; kingdom Metazoa; phylum Arthropoda; class Insecta; order Diptera; family Muscidae; genus Stomoxys; species Stomoxys calcitrans. The sequence goes on along the minus strand of NC_081554.1, from coordinate 185,464,949 downwards.
TAATTGTCATATGTTATTATCTCTTGCTTACCCAAAAAAAAAACAAACAAACTAACCAAACCCATACCAGAAAGTCTTATTACCACTGGTCAAAAAGTGATGACGTTAGGCTAGCTTAAAATATATTCAAACAAAATGCCGCGTTAAATAGAGGAAAATACAGTAAAATGTGCAACGAATGTCATTGAAAATGATTAAAGTGGCGACTCGCGCACACACCATAACAACACCAACAACAACGGTAAACGTGAAAAACGTGCAAAGAAAAGTAACTTCCGTGTAAAAAAAAAAGCGAAGACGAAACCGCCAACAACGTTGGAAATGACAAAAGCGGAACAGGTGCTGATTGTTTGCTGTTTTAATTTTTTGCTTTTTCGTTTTTATGTTTTTACTTAGAAATGAATTTCAGGTGTGTTGGTTATTTATTATATTTTCTTTCTGAGAAAGCCTGAAGAAGAAGACGACTCCAGACATAAGGTGAAAAAGACATATTTATTGAAAAATACTGCAATACCCATAAATACAAGTAGTTTATGTGATAACTGTTATAATGGAAGATTTTGATAAAGTCGTCCATTAATTTATCACTTTATCAAAAATTGCAGAAGTGGACAACAGATGGCAGCAGGTTTACTGCTAAACGGCCTAGAGACAAGACTTACCACGGTAGACGCAATATTGGGGAAGTGCATCAGCCTTAGGCCACAGAAAAGGAAGTAAAATCGAAATTTACCTGTAACGAAAAAAAAAAACGAAGGAAGGAAGGTAGTTTTAGTAAATTTACCACAAATTTGACAAAGATAAAAGATATAAACAAAAAAAAAAGATAAAAATTAAAAAAATAGATAAAAATTAAAAAAAAAATAAAAATTAAAAAAATAGATAAAAATTAAAAAAATTAAAAAAATAGAAAAAAATTAAATAAATAAATATAAAATTATCAAAAAAATATAATAATTAAGAACTAACTGATATTGAATTTTCAACATTCTTAATTGGTTTAACTTTTTCTCTTCTGTTATAGCTTCAAGATTCTAACCTTCCATTCATTATTTCGCCTTATTGGAAATTCATTCATACCATTCTTATTCCTTGTCCATCCCTGTGTTTGTTCACATGAAACGTTGCTATTAGCTAATAATTTGGTTAAATAGCATGCATTGTTTGTAATATGCCATGGCATATACTTATTTGATAGATTACGTGACTTCACATAGTCACGTAAAATGTTAATGAAATTCTAGAATATCTGAAAGCCAAGGCGAAGAAGTAACACCAGATATTTTACTTGAAACCTTAGTAACATGTAGGCGAATAAAGTTTAAAACAAGTAAAAGTGTGCTAGGTTGCACCATGGATCACATTTGTCAAGTTATTTGCCAGGAATCTCTTTATTGGCAAACAAAGACTAATGGATAAAAATAGCTATGCTAGTGGAGCTATATCACGATTTGGAATATACTTGGATTGGATGTTGGAGACCAAAGCAGAAGTCATTGTGCAAAATTTCAGCCATATCCGATAAGAATTGCGCTCAAGAAGTATAATCGGGAGATCGGTTTATATGGGAGCTATATCAGGTAGTGGACTGATTCGGATCATATTTGGCGTATATTTCAACCAAATCGGATAAAAATTGCGCCCCCTAGAGGTTCAAGACGTATAATCGGGAGATCGGTTTATTTGGCAGCTATATGAGGTAATGAACCGATTTAGACTATACTTGGCCTAGTTGTTGAAAGTCAAAACTAAATACCTCGTAGAAAATGTCAACCAAATCGGATAAGAATAGCGCCCTCTAGAGGTTCAAGAAATATACTCAGGAGATCGGTTTATATGGGAACTATATCAGGTTTTGGACCGATTCGAACTAAATTAAGTACATTTGTTGGAGGTCGTAGAAAAAGTCATGGCGCCAAATTTCAACCAAATCGGGTAAAAATTGCGCCCTCTAGAGGCTCAAGAAGTATGATCTGATGGACGATCGGTTTATATGGCAGCTATGTAAGGTAATGAACCGATTTAGACTATACTTGGCCTAGTTGTTGAAAGTCAAAACAAAATACCTCGTAGAAAATGTCAACCAAATCGGATAAGAATAGCGCCCTCTAGAGGTTCAAGAAATATACTCAGGAGATCGGTTTATATAGGAACTATTGAGTTGCCCAAAAAGTAATTGCGGATTTTTTAAAAGAAAGTAAATGCATTTTTAGTAAAACTTAGAATGAACTTTAATCAAATATACTTTTTTACACTTTTTTTCTAAAGCAAGCTAAAAGTAACAGCTGATAACTGACAGAAGAAAAAATGCAATTAAAGAGTCACAAGCTGTGAAAAAAATTGTCAACGCCGACTATATGAAAAATCCGCAATTACATTTTGGGCAACCCAATATATCAGGTTTTGGACCGATTCGAACCAAATTAAGTACATTTGTTGGAGGTCATAGAAAATGTCATGGCGCAAAATTTCAACCAAATCGGATAAAAAATGGGCCCTCTACAGGCTCAAGAAGTATGATCGGAGGATCGGTTTATATGGCAGCTATGTAAGGTAATGAACCGATTTAGACTATACTTGGCCTAGTTATTGAAAGTCACAACAAAATACCACACATACAATTTCAGCCCAATTGGAAGAGAATGACGCCCTCTAGAGGTTCAAGAAGTATACTCTGGATATCGGTTTATATGGTAACTATATCAGGTTTTTGACCGATTCGAACCAAACTAAGTACATTTGTTGGAGGTCATAGAAAAATACATTGCGCAATATTTCAACCAAATCGGATATGGATTGCGCCAACCAAATTGCGCAATATTTCAACCAAATCGGATATGGATTGCGCCCTCTAGAGGCTCAAGAAATATATTTGGGAGATCGGTTTATATGAAAGCTATACCTAAACGTAGACCGATTCGGCCCATTTACGATCCCAACATACCTTCATTAATAAGAAGGCGCCTAGCTTTACTACGTCGAAAGTAAACGTGCTTTCAACAGACGTACGGACGGACTTGTTATGTGCACAGTTTTCTAAAGAAAACGTTGTCCACCAGCTTTTATATAGAAAATCTTGTTTTACAAGTAGGTTTCTACAGGAAATAGTGTTCCCCACAATATTTTCTATAAAAACCTCTGTTATTCAAAAGATTTCCTTGAAAAAACCTGGTTATCCATAAAATTTGTAATTTGTAAAAATTTAGATAACATGGATAAACCTAGTTATCCACATTATTTTCTGTAGAAACTCGTTATCCAAAACATATTTTGTATGAACATTTTCTATGAAAAGCCTTAATATTCACAATATATTCTATAGAAAGTTTTGTTATCTAGAATAATATCTTTGGTAAACCTTGTTATCCGCACAATTTTCGTTAGAAAACCTTGTTATACGCACTGGTTTCCTTAGAAAACCTTGTTATACGAACAGGTTTCCTTTGGAAACCTTGTTATCCGCAAGGGGTTCTTTAAAAAACATTGTTAATTGCTAGATTTTCTATAGAGAATCTCATTATACGTTCGGTTTGCTATGGGAAACCTTGTCATTCGTACGGTTTTACATAGAAAACCTTGTTATCCGTTCGTTTTTACATAGAAAACTATTTTGTCCGCACGGATCTCTACGGATAACCTTATTATCCGTAGTGTTTTACACACGGTTTCATACAGAAAACCTTGTTATCCGCACGGTTTTAATAGAAAATCTTGCCACAACGTCTTCTATAGAAAACTGTGTTATCCACAACATCTTCTGTAGCAAATCTTGTAATCCCAAAGATTTTCTATAGAAACTTTTTTATCCAAAGGTTTTTTATAGAAATCCTTGTTATTCACACGTTTTTTTAGAAAACTTTTTTATCTGCACGATTTTCTTCAGAAAAGCTTATTAATTGCACGGCTTTACATAGAAAACCTTATTATCCGCACGGTTCTACATAGAAAATCTTGTTAAACGCACGGGTTTCTATAGAAAATCTTTTTGTCCACACGGTTTGCTTTAGAAAATATTGTTGCCGTCACGGTTTGCAACAGAAAATCTTGTTATACGCAAGGTTTTTTAAAGAAAACCTTGATTACCGAAACGGGTTTCTATAGAAAATCTTGTTATCCGCACGGTTTCCTATAGAAACCCTTGTTATCCAAACGGTTTTATAAAGAAACCCTTTTTATCCGCACGGGTTTCTACAGAAAACCTTGTTATCCATACGGTTTCAGATAGAAAACCTTGTTATTCGGGCGGATTTCTGCAGAAAACCTAGTTATCCGCATGATTTTCTATAGAGAATCTTGTTAGCCACAACATCTTCAATAGAAATTCATTTTATTCACACGGTTTTCTTTAGAAAACCTTGTTATCCGAACGGGTTTCTATGAAAAAGCTTGTTAATTGCACGGTTTTACATAGAAAATCTTGTTATACGCACGGGTTTCTATAGAAAATCTTTTACGGTTTGCTATAGAAAATATCGTTGTCCGCACTGTTTGCAACAGAAAACCTTGTTATCCGCAAGGATTTTTAAAGAAAACCTTTATATCCGCACGGTTTTCTACAAAAAATCTTGTTATCCGCACGGTTTCCTGTAGAACCCCTTGTTATCCAAACGGTTTTATAAAGAAAGCATTGTTAACAAGGTTTTCTATGTGAAACCGTACGGATAGGTTTCACATAGAAAACCTTGTTAACCGCGCGGATTTCTGCAGAAAATTTAGTTATCCGCATGATTTTCTATAGATAATCTTGTTTGTCACAACATCTTCTATAGAAATTCCTGTTATTCACACGGTTTTTTTTAGAAAATCTTGTTATCCGTAAGGGTTTCCATAAAAAAAAACTTGTTAAAACTTTATCCACACTGGTTTCTACAAAAATCCTTGTTATCCTCCCGGTTTTCTATACAGAATCTAGTTATCCGCACGGTTTACTTTAGAAAACCTTGTTATCCACAACATCTTCAGTAGAAAACCTCTTTATCCCAAAGATTTTCCGTAGAAACTTATTTATTTACAAGATTTTCTTTAAAAAACCTTGTTATTTACACGGTTTTCTTTATAAAACCTTGTTATTTACACGGTTTTCTTAAAAAACCTTGTTATCCACATGATTTTCTTTCAAAAAGCTTGTAAATTGCACGGTTTTACATAGAAAAATTTGTTATACGAACGGTTTAACAGAAGAAACCGCGTTATCCGCACGGGTTTCAACAAAAAACCTTGATATCAACACGGTTTTCTATAGAAAATCTTGTTATGCTATAGAATACCTTGTAATTTGCACGGTTTTCTATAGAAACTTTTGTTATTCGCACGGTTTGCAACAGAAAACCTTATTGTTCGAGGGCCTGTAACCAGCACGATTTCATATAGAAAACCTTGTTATCCGCACGGGTTTCTCCAGAAAACCTTGTTACCCGCATGGTTTTACATAGAAAACTTTGTTATCCGCGATGGTTTCTACAGAAAACCTTGTTATCCGCTCGGTTCTATATTGAGAACCTTGTTATCTGCGATGGTTGCTAGAGAAGAGAAAACCTTGTTATCGGCACGGCTTAATATAAAAAAACCTTGCTACAGGAAACCTAGTTTTCCGGACGGGTTTCTTTAAAAACCTTTGTTATCCACAAAGTTTTCTATCCAAAATGGTGTTGACCGCACGGTTTTCTTATGGATAACAACATTTTCTACAGAAAAACCTTGATATCCTCACGTTTTTTTATAGAAAATCTTGTTATCCACACTGTTTGCTATGGAAAACCTTGTTATCCACAACATCTTCTATAGAAAACTTTGTTATCCCAATAATTTTCTACAAAAAACTTTTTTATAGATAATAATTTACCCATAAGATTTTTTTAGAAAACCTTGTTATCCACATAATTTTTTTTGAAAAACCTAGTTAGACGCATGTTTTTCTATTGAAATCCTTATTATCCGCATGTTTTTCTATGGAAACCCTTATTATCCGCAATGTTTTCTTATAGAAATCTTTGTTATCCACAATATTTTCTATAGAAAAACGTATTTTCTGTACGATTTAAAATAGAAAACCTTGTTATCCACTCGGGTTTCTACAGAAAACCTAGTTAACTGCACGGTTTTATATAGAAAACTTTATCCACACTGGTTTCTACAAAAATTCTTGTTATCCGCACCGTTTTCTTTACAGAATCTAGTTATCCGCACGTTTTTTACAGAAAACCTTTGTTATCCAGGCGGTTTTCTATAGAAAAACCTTGTTATCCACAAAATTAGCTATAAAAAATTATGTTCGCACAGTTATCTTTGTTATCCACAACATTTTCTATGGAAAACCTTGGTATCCGTACGGTTTTACATAAAAAACTTTATTATCCGCACAGGTTTGTACAAAAAATCTTGTTATCCGCACGGTTTTTTAACGAAACCTTCTTTCCTCACAGTTTGATTTGGAAAACCTTATTATCCACAACATCTGCTATAGAAGACGTTGTTCTCCAAAAGATTTTCTATAGAATGCCTTGTTATCCTTGTTATCTTGTTATTCACAAAATGTTCTATCAAATACTATTTTGCCCGCACGGTTTTCTTATATAACCTTGTTAGCCAATTTCTCCAGAAAACTTTGCTTTTCATTTTCTATAGAAAACCTTGTTATCCATTTTCTAAAGAAATCCTTGTTATCCATTTTCTATAGAAAACCTTGTTATCCGTACGGTTTTGCGTAGAAAATCTTGTTATCCGTACGGTGTTACATAGAAAATCTTGTTATCTACACGTGTTTCTATAGATAACCTTTTTATCCGCACGGTTTTCTATAAAAAACCTTGTTATCTGCAACATATTCTAAAGAAAACCTTGGTATCCCAAATATTTTCTATATAAACTTTTTGATCTACAAGATTTTCTGTAGAAATCCTTGTTATCGCAAAGCTTTTTATAGATAGCCTTGTTTCCCATAAGATTTTCTATTGAAAACCTTTTTATCCACAAGATTTTCCACCCAAATCCTTATTATCCAAGTGATTTTTCATCTTTTTATCCACAACTATATCTTTAGATCTCGGATTACTGTGGATTATTAGGTTTTTTTTAGAAGAGCTGGTGGATAACAATGATTTTTAAGAAGAACATGTGGATAAAGCAATTTCCTTAAGAAAACCTTGTGTATAACACGATTAGTTATAGAAAACCTTTTGGATAACACGATTTTCCTAGTAATCAAAAAACTTTCCATAGCAAACTTGTTATCCACAACTTTTGTGAGTTTTGTGAAGAATTCCTTCTTATCTAGAATATTTCCTATCAAAAATTCGAATTTTTTTATTTCCCTCGAACTTTTTACAAAAACCCAATATTTATGTAATTTGTACTAGGCAATGACATTTAAGTGACCATGGATTCCTTTATCCTTCATTAGTACGCCTTGAATGTACATCAATCCTCTGAAGGATTTGTTTACGCACAATATTTCACTGAGTTATGGGGGACGTATCAACCATTATCTATTAATAAAATAGTGTGGGAGGAGGAGTAGAACGAGAAGTTAGAGCACTAAGTGAGGGTGGCAAACTAGAAAAAACAAAATAACACCATCAACGCAACAATTCTTGGAAAACGGCCTTAAAGAACAGCGTGCAAAGTGAACGAGTCAGCGAGCGATAACAGCAATGACAACGACTTGTTGCTGCTGCTGTCACAGCGTGTCACTCAAAGGAATTTCCTATGAACTTCTACGACTGAATGCCGCCGACGCCATTGTCTGTGACAGAAGACAGACAGATATACATTTTTGTATGCAACTCTACTCCTCCTCATGCAATGGGTTAAAGAAGAATCCAAGGCAAATGTGCAAGGCCTGGAATTTAAAAAAAAAAACTTCAAATGATTGTTGTGTCATTGCTAGGGAGGTTTCGAATTGGGCTACCTAGCCTGAATGGCATTTTATCCACTGAATGTAGTGGATACATAAAATCACATATTCTAATTGCGTCACAGCAGATATAGCGTAACTAAATCACAATGTCATTCTCATCGTCATCACCATGGAACTGCTACTCAACGGTTTGGTGGCGTTGACACTATGTCATTATCAATATCGCTGTGACTAGTATTTTGAAAAGACCAGTAACAAACTGAGCCAGAATTGTATGAACTTGAATGTAGATATGGGAGTAGATAAGGAGAAGTTAGTTAAGGCTAGCTCATAAACTGTTAAACAATCAAATATCAATAAAAAAAATATTGAAAAAAAATACCAAAGTTTTCGAACAATTTCTTCAACCAAATTCTGAAAAAAAAAAATCTGTAACTCTTACCAAATTCCTTCCCCATACCATTGGTGCCCTCCGGAGATCAATGCACTACATGTCATTTGTTTTCATTTCATTTGTTTATTTCATCATTACACTAAGCCTCAAACATGAGTGAGCGTTTTACTTTTGCTGCCAGTTTTGTTGATGTCTTGTTGTGTTTATTTGGGCTACATGATTGCCATTTTAACTAGGTTTTTTTATCGGTCAATGTTTTGGGTTAAAACAACTCATGGAGAAGGCGTATGCGCAAACATCTCAACACTTACTTTGAAATAGGTTAACAACACAGCGGGGCATGTGGGTCATTTAAAAATGCAATGCACGTTTTTCTTCCCAGCGTACATGAAAAAGATGTTTAAACGCCTATTTGTTCCATCTCATACAATCAAATCTCTTAGATAATATTTGGCAAAAATTTATGGGGTGAACTAATTTTCGATAAAAGACAAATGTGACATAGATTTGGAAGAGAATACCAAAATGTGATGGGTTATATAACAACATTTTTACAATATTGTGAATAGATTGCAAGAAAAGAGCAGATTAAGCATCTTTTAGGAATTACGGATAGGGAATTTTAAATTTATCCAAAAGAGGACCTCAAAGTAATATCTTTGGACAAATTTTCCATAACAGGCATCCTTTGAAAAAAAATATTGATGTATATCAAAATAAATCAGAGAGTTATTCGAAATATAAAGTTTTATATCACCATAAAAAAAATTCCAACAACATAACAAAATTTCCTTAAAAAGAACAATCGATAACAAATTCTTCCAACAAAAATTATGCCGATATTTGAATTTTCCCTCTATAACCATACTGATAACAAAAGTTTCTAAAACAAAACGGTTTACACGATTTTCAATACGAAATCTTTCGGATAACAAACTTTTTGTGTACTAAATAGTTGTCGATAACAACATTTTCGTCCAAATATTATTTTTGAAGAGATTTTATCTCAAAAATATTGGCGACAAGAGATTCTATATCACACATAATCGATAAAATGATTTTTTAATCTTAAATATTTCCGATAATAAAATTAGCAATTGAAAATCTTGCCGATAAACATACCGATTACACGATTTTCAATATGAAATCTTTCCGATGACACACTTCTTGTAGACTAAACAGTTTTCGATAACAATATTTTTTGTTATAAAAATGATTCTTAAGAGATTTTATCTCTAAATTATTGGCGACCATAGATTCTAAATCACACATTATCGATAACATGATTTTTAAGCTTAAATATTTCCGATAACAAAATTACGAATCGAAAATCTTGCCCATAAACTTATCGATTACATGTTTTTCAAAATGTTTTTGGACCAAACAATATTTTCGATATCAATATTTTCTTACAAATATTATTTTTAAAGAGATTTTATCTCCAAAATATTGGCGACCAGAGATTCTATATCACAAATTATCGATAACAAGATTTTTAATCTTAAATTTTACCGATAATCAAATAAGCTATTGAAAATCTTGCCGATTACATTGTTTTCAATCAAAGATTTTTTCGATAACACAACGTTTTTGTGCCAAATAATATTTTTGATAACAAAATTTTCAAACAAAAATGGTTCCTATAAATATTGCCAACAAGGGACTTTATGTCATACATTATCGATAGCATTATTTTAAACCATAAATATTCTCGACAACAAAATTTGCAACTGAGAATCTTGCCGATTGTCCTACCGATTACACAATCCTCACACAGAAATCTTTTCGATAAAACAAATTTTTTGGACTAAAGTTGTTCAATAACAATAATTTCATACAAAAATGATTTTTATAAAGATATATCGCTTAGGGGGTTTTCTTATACCAGAATAGAAAAAAATCCATCAACCTATCAAAATATTCTTAAAAAGAATTATCGATAACTAGTCTTTCCCACAAACATTATGCTGATTGTTGAACTCCCCTTTCAAAACCTTGCTGATAACAAACGTTGCTAAAAATAATCTTAGCGATAACATGATTTTCAATCAGAAATCTTACCGATAACACAAGTTTTATGTACTAAACAATTTTTCGGTAACAAAATGTTCTCACAATAATGATTCTTAAAAATATTTTGTCTCTAAAATATTGACATCAAGAGATTCTACATCACATATTATCGATAACATGATTTTTAATCTTAAATATTCCCTATGATAAAATTACCGATTACATGATTTTCCAAATGTCAAAATGTTTTTGGACCTAAAAATATTTTCGATAAAATTAAAAAAAAAAAATGATTTTTATATTTATATTTTGGCGACATGGGATTTTATATAACACATTATCCACAATTTTTAATCTTAAATTTATAGCTGAAAATTTTACCGATAAACTATATTGCGATAAGAAAATGTACTACAAACATGAATCTAATAAAGATTTTGTTTCTAAACTATTGTCGACAGGGGATTCTATGTCATACATTATCGATAACATGTTTTTTAATCATATCTATTCACGACATCAAAATTTATCTTTGAAAATATAGCCGATGGACTCACCGATTACAAGATTTTCAATCAGAAAACGTTCCGATAACACAAATTTTATGAATTAAAAATTGTTCAATAACAAAAATTTTCTTAAAGTTTTTTTTAGATAATGTCCCTGACCATGGTTTCTATATAGTACCTTACCAATAATATGAATTTTTTTATTATAAATCATAGCACAAATTTCCTCGTTTTGTTGACAAGATTTAAGATAAAAATGCATGCTATTGATAAGGTACTATATAGAAACTAAGCTAATTAACTGTAAGAAGCTACCTTTTGTCAAAATCATAACTCTAATAAGAATTTCTAAAAAAACTTGGCGGTAAAAAGAAAACTACTAAAATAGCTGCCGATAACAGTTTCATTTCAATTCTTAACACATACTCCAAAATAATCTCACCGATAACGCAAGTTTTATCGATTACAAAGCATGTTCATCACAATCGTTCGGAATTCTTAAATTTGACTGATAATGATAAATTGACTAACTTTTCCTCATATCATCTTAACGATAACATGGTGTTTTTTAATTGCCAAAAAAATTTACCTTTAAATTAATTTCGATAACTGTGTTTTAAACAAAGTCATGCCGATAAAACTATTGTCAATCAAATATCATAATAAAAAAATTTTAAGAAAAATATTACCGATATCAGTTTTTTTAAGAAACATCTTACCGATAACAGTTTAAGAAGCATCTTACCGATAATAATAAATTGAAAAAAATTTTCCTCAAAATCGTAACGATAACACGTTTTTTCTATAAATAACAACAAGATGGGCTATTAAAATCATTTCAAGGTGGACTATTAAAATCATTTAGAATTCAGAAACCTGTCGATGACAAAATTTTTTAACAAAAATTAAGCCGATAACGGCTTTACGGAAAATCTTACCGATAAAAATAAATTTACCGGCTTTTGCCTAAAAAAGTCTTAACGATAATATGATATTTGCTGATATGATATGACATTATATTTCGATAACAGTGTTTTGAATACCAAAACCTGCCATTAACACTATTTTCCAAAGCATATAATACCGGTAACAACATTTTAAAGGGAAAATCTTGGCGATAATTATAAATTGACAAGTTTTTCTTAGCAATAACAAGAAAAATCTTTGCTATTATAATTAATTGAATAAATTTTCCAGAAAAATCTTAATGGTAACATGACTATCTATAAGACAATATATACAATATATATGGGACAAACTGCGTCTTGTATTCAAAAACCTGCCGATGACACTTTTTTCTTACAAATTTTATGCCGCTTACTGTTTTATGGAAAATCTTGCCGATAATAAAAAATTTACCAGCATTTTCTTAAAAAAGTCTTAGCGATAACACAATATTAGCTGCTACCAACACGATTGCCCAAAAAAAATTATTTCGATAACTGTGTTTTGAATGCCAAAGCATGTCGATAACACTTTTTTCCAAAAAATATTATGCCGATAACAACATTTTAAAGGGAAATCTTATCGATAATTATAAATTGACAAATTTTTCTTAACGATAACAAGAAAAATCTTACCGATAATAATTAATTGAAAACATTTTGCTCAAAAATCTCAATGGTAACATGAATTTCTATAAACACCTACAAGACGAACTGTGTCTTGAATTCAAAAACCTGCCGATGACACTTTTTTTCTAACAAATATTATGCCGATAACTTCTTTTGCGTAAAATCTAACCGATAATGGGAAATTGATCAGCTTATCCTCAAAAAGTCTTAACGATAAAAAGATTTGTTGTTGATACAAACATGAATGTCCATAAGAATAATTTCGATAACTGTTTTTTTTTTAACCCAAAACCTGCCGATAACACTATTTTAATAACTTCGATAACTGGTTTTTTGAATAGCAATACTTGCCGAAAAATCTTTTTTAATAATTTCGAAAATTGGTTTTTGGAATACCAAAACCTGCCAAAAAAAACTATTTTAATAATTTCGATAACAGAATTTTTTAAAACCAAAACCTGTCGATAACACTATTTTTATAAATTCGATAACTGTTTTTTTGTATATCAAAACCTGTCGATAACACTATTTTAATAAATTCGATAAATGTTTTATTTTTAATACCAAAACCTGCCGATAACACTATTTTCCAAAGAATATTATACCGATAACAACATTTTAAACGAAAATCTTGACGACAATCTTAACGATAAAATGATTTTCCAGGAATAGCATCGAGATTATCCATCAAAATTGTAACGACAACTGGGGATAATATTATTTTCTAACAAATTTTATACCGATAACAACTTGAAAAAATTAAAATGTGTAATTATTATCCGTTTTTTTCTTAATTACCCTTCAAAAAGTAATTTCCTGTCAGTCGATTTATTTCGATAAATTGATTTTATTTGCTATCTATTTGAAAACTCTCTTCTTTAAGTTGGGTATCTGGTCCATCACATTGCCATGACACAAACAAATGTCATGATTATCTTTGTTAATCCTCTATTTGCCATCTCATCTTATGATTCAAATGTTACTTGGCCCCCCTGAGCGGTAAATCAGTCAACTGCATTTAATTTGAATTTAAATAAGTGAGATAATGTTTTATAACATTTACTAACAATTCTTGCCACATAATCCCAACTGACACTTAATATTCTTGAATCGAAAAGGAACAACATAAGACTATTTATCAACAACAAAAGTCATCAACATCTTCCAAGATCTTGTTGTCTACCAACCACCTAACAGATAGACAAACAGACGAAAGATTTTTCTTCATTTTCGCACCAGCTTCGAGTCAAGGACGTTGAAGAAGCTGAGATTGCTCTTTCGGTGTTCGGCTTCAGCATTACACGCGTCTAAAAGAATTTTTAATTGGTTTTAATGTTGGGAAATATTAAACCAGATTTTCTGTAACCGTGGCGTTTGCAAGAGATTGTCTTTCCTCTTCGATACGGGTTCCAAATGGAAACCTGTTGCCATGAAGTCAAACCACAACAACGACGACGACGACAACGAAGAAGAGCAAGACATGGTCAGCACGTCACTGTGTCATGGTGTATGAGGTATAGTGTAACTGAGCAACACCTTTTTACCTCCTACTGCTTCCTGCTCTGCTTCTTTGCGGAGAGGTTTTGGAACAAAACCATAGCTTGCTTCTTTAATTTCAGTTCATATGACATGGCCGCTCTAAGTGGGTAATTTAATCACATTTTACGGCCCTCCTTCCTAACATCAAAAAATTAAAGCACAATATAATCGTTATGGGTTGCGTGTTGCACGGGGGCAGCAGCATATGCTGCTGCTTTGAAAGCGTGTAATTTTATCTACAGAAAAATGCATTTGCAAACCGACAACCATGGCCTGCTGCATCTTTGCGCACTATGTTACTCAAGTTTGGGGCAATGTATTTGGTGTTGGATACATTTTGGCCCTCAGCTGCAGTAAAAGCAACTCAACATGTCATAGAAGGGCATATGAGTGGTGGCAATAGTCGTCTGCACAAACAGGGTTGTCATATTTTAATAAACAAAAAAGTAGTTCTATGGAATATTTTTTTGTTCAGAAAATTTTCTTAAAAATTTCATTTCTATAGAAAAATTTTTAAAAATTTTGTTTTTATAGAAAATTGTGTAAACATTTTTTCTGAATTTTATTTTTATAGAGTATTTTGTCAGAATTTTATTTCTACAGAAAATTTTGTCAACATTTTATTTTTATTCAAGATTTTGTCAAAATTTTATTTTAACAAAAGAGTTTAAAAAATTTTGTTTTTAAAGAAAATTTCAATATATCATTTGTAAAAAACATTTTTTTAAAATTTTAGTTTCACAGAAAATTTTTCAAATATTAAGTTTTTTTAGAAAATGTGAAAGTTTTATTTTATAGAAAAATATTTTTATTAATTTAGAAAATTTTGTAAACATTTTAAAGAAAAAAAATTTTAATTAAAATTTTTCTAGAAAACTGGCGTTTCTTCAAATGACTAAATTTCAAATATCGATAAATACCTGTTATCGAAAAAATCGATAACATAAACGATAACTCGATTATTTAACTTGTATTTATATATAGATAATTACAACAGTTATGAACATTCATTCTTTGTTTTTGCTTACTTATTGTCGGATTGCTTCTAAACAGAATATATGTTATCGATGTATATGTGGATGTTATCGTGTTTAAATTTCTAGCGAGATTTTGAAATTTTTGAGCGCTATCTGTATCTGCTTTTCCTCCGGAAGAGGAAAAATATCGATAATTGACTGTTATGGAACAACAACTGGATAAATGAACTTATTTTCACATATCGATAAATAGATAACTATGGACACGGCTTTACTTCTAAGCAGAAGACTTGTTATCGTCGTATTATTGGACGTTATTGGGTATTAATTGAAATGATAACGAGATTTCTAAATTTTTCAAATTTATCGATGTATTTGCTTTAACTATGACAGAGGAAAGATATAGATAAATATCTGTTATCGAAACAATCGATAACATAAACGATAGCTCGATAATTAAACTTATATTTATATATAGATAATTAAGACAATTATGAACATTCCTTCCTATTGTTGCTTACTTATTCTCGGGTTGCTTCTAAACAGAATATATGTTATCGATGAATATGTGGACGTTAATGAAGTTAAATTGAATTCTAAACGAGATTTTAAAATTTTTGAGCGCTATCTGCACCCTTGTTTTAACTCCAGAAGAGGAAAAATATCGATAATTGACTGTTATCGGGCATCGATAACATGAACGGTAAATGGGTAAGTAAACTTATTTTCACATATCGATAAATAGATAACTATGGACAGGGCTTTGCTTCTTAGCAGAATGTTGCTTTAACTATGACAAAGGATAGGGAGGTTTTAAATTATGTTAGGGAGATTTTAAATTATGTCAACTTTATCGGTACCTTTGCTTTAAATATGACAGGGGAAAGATTTATATATTAAATACCTGTTATCAAAAAAATCGTTTACATAAACAATAACTCGATAATTTAACTTATATTTATTTATAGATAATTAAGACAATTATGAACATGTCATCCTTGTTGTTGCTTTCTTATTGTCGGGTCGGTTCCAAACAGAATATGGGTTATCGATGTATTTGTGGATGTTATCGTGTATAAATTGAATTGTTAACGAGATTTTGACATTTTTGAGCGCTACTTGTACCCTTGCTTTAACTCTAAAAGAGGAAAAATCGATAACGATAACTGGATAAGTGAACGTACTTTCACATATCGATAAATAGATAACTATGGACACAGCTTCAATGATGTCGGTATAAAATTCAATTGAGACAAAATTTTATTTTTATAGCCAATTTTTTAAGTTTTTAAAAATTCTATTTTTATAATAACTTCTTTAAAAATTAAATTTTAATATAAAATTTTGTCAATATTTTGAATTCATAGAAAAATCGTTAAAAATTACGTTTTTATAAAAAATTTTGTGAACATTATATTTTTATAGAAAAATATTTTAAAATTACAATTTTTTTCGAAAATTTTGCTAAAATTTATTTTTAGGAAACTTCGTGAAGGTTTTATTTTTATAAAATTTTCAAAATTTAGTTTAAGATTCTTTTTTTGAAATTTGGTTAAAATTTTTTTTGCTAGAAAATGTTGTAAAAATTTAATTTTTTTAAAAACGGTTTTTAATTTCTTTTATAAAATTTTTTATCGAAGTTTAATTTTTATTGAAAATTTTGATAAATTTTTTTTAAGAAAATTGTGTAAGAATATTTTTTATAAACTTTTTTTTTAAATTTTATTTCTTTAAATTTGTGCAATGCTTTTTTTTAATATTTCTTTTAAATTTTAATTTTGTAGAAAATTTTGTTCCAATTTAATTTTTATAAAAAAGCGACAAAGGTCACTCTATCTGCCACCACTTCTTTTCTTTTTACCTACACCATGCGAAAAAGGAGACCTTGTTTAGGGAGTCCATGCCGTAGTACCTACCACCACCATAGCCACAATCAACAATGGCATCATTGATAAACCAACCATGAGTGATGGCCTTGTAACATGGTACATACTTCACTTCACATATAATTAACAACGAAGGCTATCCTTAACTTCAGAACCCAAAGTA
Source organism: Stomoxys calcitrans (assembly GCF_963082655.1). NCBI lineage: Eukaryota > Metazoa > Arthropoda > Insecta > Diptera > Muscidae > Stomoxys > Stomoxys calcitrans. Next base: position 185,448,039 of record NC_081554.1, on the reverse strand, counting down.
AGCACATAAACAATATTTGCAATATCTACACTAAGACACCCTTAGCGCACGCCTCCTCCCATCCCAAGCCATCAGAGTTTGTGGCGACATTGCTGCATCACGTTAATATTTGCGGTTAAAAAAATCATGAACTACAAACTTGAATCTAGAGAATAAACGTTGTCGTTTTCGCTGTCTTTGGTTGCTTGTTTTTATTAATAATGTAAAGCGATTTTTTTTCATAAAACCTCAACGATGTTTACTTTTTATGCTGATTTGAGGTTTCTTTATTTTTTCCATTTAATGTGATCTACAATGGATATAACTTTGTAAAAGTCCCAAAATGAAAAAGATTAAGTGATAAGTAAAGGGAAAGTTTGTGAAAATATAATAAAATCGAAAACCAAAAATCGATAACTAAAAAAATTGACAACTAGAAAATTGATAAACAAAAAATCCACAAAAAAAGTTAATGAAAAATTAAAAAAATCGAAAACAACAAATCGATAACTAAAAAAATCCACAATCAGGAAATCGATAAACAAAAAATCCATAAAAAACGAAATGGCAGACAAAAATATCCTTACACGAATTTGCATTTTTTTGAAAATATTTATATGCCACCTTACCGAAGAAGTATATTTCGATAAAAAAGAAAAAGGTTTTAATTCAAGCTTTCAAAGTTATCGAAAGTTATAATAATAGGGAAAACCCGTCCAAGACTTCCATTTTGTATTTAAAAAATTTTAAGATTTTCGATAGCCAAAAATTTATCGAAATTTACTTAAATAATATCGATAACTAAGAAAGGACTTAAAGTACGTTCTTAAAAACTCTCTAAACAGAAAAATTGTTATCGACCTATACGTTGAAGTTATTGAGTATAAGTTAAATTTCGCTAACAATTTAACTTATACGCAATAACATCAACATATACGCCCATAAAAAATTTTGTTTGGAAGCAAACCTAAGCTAAGTGAGCTAGAATATTAACTTATACGCAATAACGTCAATGTATACGTCGGCATTAAAGACGTGTTCATAAATATCCTTATTATCTATATATGAAAATAAATTCAATTATCAAATTTTAAATCTCGCTAACAATTCAAGTAATACCCGATAACGTCCAATAATAAGTCGATAACAAATCATCTGCTTAGAAGCAATGCCGCAAAAAGTAACCGACAACATTGCAGCCGTGTCCGTAGATATCTAATTATCGATAAGTGAAAATAAGTTCGCTAATCCAGTTATCGTTCATATTAGCGTTGTTGGATAAAGTCAATTATCGATATCTTTCCATCGTCATAATTAACGCAAAAACACCGAAGAGTTGAAAAATTTAATAATCTCACTAACAATTCAACTCGTGCTCAACAACGTCTAATACGTCGATAACAAACCTTTGCTTAGGAAGGAAGGAATGTTCATGACTGTCTTAATTATCAACATATGAATATAAGTTAAATAATCAAGTTATCGTTTATGTTATCGATTTTTTCGATAACAAGGATTTACCGATATCTATCCTCTGTCATAATTAAAGCAAGGATATAGATAAAGTTGAAAAATTTAAAAATTTCGCTAACAATTCCATTACTACCCAATAGCGTCCAATAATACGTTGATAACAAACCTTCGGCTTAGAAGCACACAGGCAATAAGTAACCGACACCATTGAGGCCGTGTCCATAGTTATCTAATTATCTAAAAATTTTCACTTATCCAGTTATCGTTTATGTCATCGTTTTTCGATAACAGTTAATTATCGACATTTTTCAAAAGCTAGTTAACAATTCAATTCATACACGATAACGTCCACATATACTTCGATACCATACATATATTCTGTTTAGAATCAGTCCGACAATAAGTAAGCAACAACCAGGAAAAAATATCCATAATTGTCTTAATTATCATTATATAGATATAAGATTAATTATCGAGTTATCGTTTACGTTATCGATTTTTTTCGATAACAAGTTTGAATGGAATTTTTTTTTCTGCCATAGTTAAAGCAAAGGGTGACGATAACTTTCAAAAACTTGCAAATCATTAACAATTCAACTTATACGCGATAACGTCTGCTAATACGTACGTCGATTACAAATCTTCTATTTAGAAGCAAATCCAAAATAAGTAAGCGACAACATTAGAGGTAGGTTAGGTAAGAGTGACAGTCCTTTGCAGACTCACTTAGACTATTTTAAGTCCATTGTGATACCACAGTAGCGACAGACCAAAGCTTCTGGCGGGAATCAAACCCACGACCCCTGCACTGGTAATCCAAGCACGCTACCAATATGGCTACCGGGGCGGCCAACATTAAAGGTATGTCCATAATTATAATTTATGTCAATATATGAAAATAGTTCATAGTTCGAGTTATCGTTTATGTTATCGATTTATTCTATAACAGTTAGTTATTTTTCTTTCGACATAGTTAATTAAACGGCGCGATAAAATTCAAAAAATTTTAAAACAGATTATGAATCCCTATGTATTTAAAAGAATTACGTCGATTTTTTCCCGGTTACAATAATATTGAGGATATTTTATGAGTTGAGGAATTTGGATAAGTATATAGCGTGGTGCACTAATCAGTTCCAGAGTCGCAGATTCGATATCCAACCAACAAAAGGCTTTGGATCAAGTATGTCTAACTTTAGGCTGACTAATATATCTAACATATTTTCGATAACAAGAAAAAAATTTCGATAGTCAATATGGAACAACTAGAAAAATCGCTTTTGTTAAAAATTCATTTCATTTCTAAAATTAAATTCAGATAAAAATATTGAACAATATATTTTCTTCCCATAAAGTTTTTCGATAACAAGAAAAAGTTTCGATAGTCAATATGGAACAACTAGAAAAATCTTTTTTGTTAAAAGTTCATATATCATAATAATGAGTCTAAAACAAAATCCAGAAAAAAATTGGAACAAAAATTCTTCTCCCCCAAAGTAGGATATAGGTCTTCAATTAATTTGCGTTTTGAAAATTTATCCTTTGCAACTCAAACCCACCTATTTTTCCGTTGAACGAATATTTGGTTCATCAAAAGTTTAACAACATCCATTGATACACAAAGCTGAGCTTGAGAAAATCTATGTTTATACAATTGAGGCCTTGTATCCAGTAAAGTATCTGACCCAACCTAAAACTACTAACAACGAACATGGCCACTGAATCCTCAATTAAATGGGCGAAACATGTGGTTTGGAATTTGTTGCACATAACAAAAATAAACACCCCCAGTTAGAGACTAAACATTCAAAAGAATACCAAAGCAACAAATTTCATTCATATAGTGTTGGTACTAGCTAGTGGAATGTCAAAATCATGGCATTCCGGCAAGGCGAGGACATGGAGAAAAGAGAGAGAGAAAGAGAAAATGCCGTTCCCCACATTAAAGGGGAAAATCGATAATTTATGTTATCGTTTCGGTTTCTGTTGCCTCTTCAAATGCCAACATTTCATTGGTTGCAGAAGAAAAAGTTTGAATTGAACTTTTTTTGTTAATCGTAAAAAAGAACATGAAGAGCCATTCGTTCTCATGCAAAGCAAATGAATGTTGAGTGCATGAATGGTGAGGCGATAACCTCACTTTAAAAACAATCGCTTTGGCCCAAAGTGCGCCAAGTGGGGTGTAATGATATGTTATATATCACAACAGCTACAACAACATTTTCCATTCAACAACAACAACAAATCAACAACGAGCATGAAAGTTCTGTTTGTTCCATACTTTTTTTTTTGAAAAATACGACATGCCGATGATTATGACTGCAACATGAATATGAATGAGCAGCCAAAGAGAAAGAGAAAGGGGGAAAGGCAAGCCAGGGCGACTCCTACATGGGCATAGCAGCACATACAACATATTTACAGCAGGGATTGATGGTTGAAATAATAAAATGGGTAACACAAACTATAAAATAAAAAAGGTACATTCATCGATTATCGATAACCACAAAATAATTAGAACAGAAATTGGCAATCTATCCCTTAACAACAAGTGTTTACACGAAATAATTGGTTATGACCCACCTTAATATCCCTATATACATTTCATATTTCTTTTCCTGTGTATCTGCAGTATATGTCATTGTTGCTTTTCAAGTGCTTCTGCTTTGGGAGATTTTCAATTGAGGTCTTTTTATATTTTTTGGGACAACCCCAAAAAGAAACATGAATTTTTCAATTCCAGAACGGAAGCAGGAAGTTTATATTCTTACAGCAAAGAACATGTAAAAGCCATGATATAAAATTATTCATAGCAAGAAATCATTTATGAAGAAACGAATGCAGCAGCATAAAGAATACATATTTAATTACAAAAAAATTAAAAAGTTGCAAGGACAATGTTGCAATAGTGTTGTTAAATTTTCATGATAAAACTACAAAAAATTAAGTTTCAGCTTAATTACCATAGATAGTAAAGTTCATTAAATTTTTAATCGATAAAACATATTCGTATGATCTTTTATTTTTTAACAAAAAAATTTTATGTTGAAACGTTTGGAAAAAAATTATAATTTCGATTATTTGTTGTTATCGATGTTATATTCTTAAAGTTATCGATATCAATTAATAAATCGATAGTTATTTAACATCGTGGTTAAATGTAACAAGTCTAAAAAACTGAATTTTTATAATATCCCAACATTAAAGATAGGGAAGACCATTTATTTGCATAGCGTTTATTCTTGATTTCATACTCTTGTATATATTTCGAATCCATTGTAGAAATCCATGATATCGATGCTTATTTTTCAACGACGTTATATTATTATATATCGATAAATTTATGTTTACATGTTGATTGTTAAAAACTGAATTATCGATAAAATATTGGTTATTGATAAAAAATATTTTATCGACTCATTGATATTAAACCGACCGATGTTATATTTCTAACAATTTAACATCTTTGCTACATGTTGCAAATGCAAATTTTGCCCATGAACATTCCAATAAAGAACACGGTCACACTTCTCACATATAAATGAGTGCAGTCCGATTCAAGTTTAAGCTTAATGATAAGGGGGCCCGTTTTTATAGCCGATTCCGAACGGCGTGCCGCAGTGCGACACCTCTTTGGAGAGAAGTTATACATGGCATAGTACCTCACAAATGTTGCCACCATTAGGAGGGGAAAACCACCGCTGAAAATTTTTATCTAGTTGTTATTGGTTTTTTATTCTTAAATTTTCAAAATGCTTTTTTACACGAAGTAATATGTTTATATATTAATTGCTATTTGCATATTGATTGGTGAAAATTGTTACATATTGACTACTAAAAACTATGTTATCGATAAAACATTTGCTACTGATTTTATATTCATAAACTTTCATTCAATTTTAAAATTAATAGAGAAATCTATGGAATAGATTATTTTTTACTGATGTAATGTTCTTAAAAATCTCGATATGTTATCAAAAACTATGTTTTATAGAAAATGATTTGTTGTCGACGCAATTTTTTAGAGCACTAAAAAAAAATTTATGTCACGTCATTTTTGTATTCTTCTTCTTCCACTTAGAGAAATCTTTTTACTTTCTAAATATTTAAAGCCAAAAAGTGTGAAAAATATAGTTATCGATAACAGGCTGTAATCCTCACAAGTCTTTGAAACTTTTTAAAAATACATTTCGCATTAAATAATGATAACCACCTTAAAACTTTTTAAAATATTTTGTTTTCGATAATTTGTTGGTATCGGTAATAAGTAATCAATAATAAGTTGTTACCGATATTTAGATTTTAACGATAATTAATTTTTATCGATAGTTAGTTTTTATCGATGATTAATTTCTATGGATAATTGGATTTTATAGATAATTAAACTTTATCGATAATTAATTTTTATGGATTATTAGTTTTTATCGATAGTTAGATTTTAGCGATAATTAGTTTTTATCGATAATTGTATTTTTTCGATAATTCATTTCATTTTTGTATTGGTAATAAGTTTTTATCGATAAATAGATTTGATCGATAGTTAGTTTTTATCGATACTTAGATTTTATCGGTAATTCGTTTTTAACGATAATTGGATTGGATTTCGATAATTAATTTTTATTGATAAATAGTTTATTTCGATAATTAAAAACGTTTTTTTATAAAATCTTCGTTGTTGCACTCAAAAAGTTTTAACGTAACATCAATAAGTTAAATGGTATGGATAATTATTATGTAACCGGTACTATTACAATTTTTCTAACAAAATTAAAAAAAAAAACATTATTTTGAATAAGTAAACTATACATCCATTTATGTAAAATTCATCGATAGTTTATTTAAATCGATAATTAGACATTATCGATGATTAGACATTATCGATTATTAGCTTTAATTAATTATTAATTTTTATTGATAAATAGTTTTTATCGACAGTTGGATTTTATCGATAATTTTATAAATAGTTTTGATCAATAGTTAATTTTATCGATAGTTACTTTTTATCGATAATAGGATTTAACGACAATTAAATTTTATCGATGATTAATTTTTATTGATGATTAATTTTTATTGATTATTAATTTTTATTGATAATTAGTTTTTAGCGTTAAAAAGTTTTGACTAATAGTTAGTTTTTATCTATAATAAGGTTTCTTTTTATAAAATCTTAGTTTATACTTTCAAAAAGTTTTAACGAAAAAACAATAAATCATAATTAAGAAAAAAACTTTGTTTTTAATAAGTTAACTATATGTAATTTTATACAATATTTTATCGTTAACTAATTTTTATCGATAATTGGACTTTACCGATAATTAACTTTCATAGATTATTAGTTTTTATTAATTTTTATTGATAATTAGTTTCTTTTTTAATCGGCAATTAGATTTCATCGAAAATGAAATTTTATCGATAATTTGGTTTTTCTAGATGATTGGATTTTCTTGAAAAATAGTTTTGATCGATAGTTAGTTTTTATCGATAGCTAGATTTTATCGATAATTAGTTTTTATCAATAGTTAGTTTTATCGATAATTATAATTTATCGATAGTTAAATTTTATCGATAATTAATTTTCATCGATTACTAATTTTTATTGATTAGTTTTTATCGATTAATTCTTTTTATTGCAAATTAGTTTTTTTCGATAATTAAAAAAGTTTTTTTATAAAATCTTAGGTTTTGCATTCAAATAGTTTGAACCAAAAATCAATAAGTCACATGGGATGGATAATTATTGTTTTAAAAAATTAAGGACAATCTATTAACCGGTAAATTTACCGTTTTACTAACAAAATTAAAAAAAAAAAAAACATTGTTTTTAATAAGTTAACTATATATTCGTTTTATGCTTAATTTATAGATAGTTAATTTTTATCGATTATTAGTTTTTCTCAATTATGAATTTTTATTGATAATTAATCTCTTTCGATAATTCGTTTTTAATCGATCGATAGTTAGTATTTATCGATAATAAGTTTTTATCGATAATTAGTTTTTAACGATAATTAGATTTTATCGATATTTAAATTTTACCGATTTATTGATAATTATTTTTTTTTCGATAATTAAAAAAGTTTTTTTTTATAAAATCTTTGTTTTTGCATTCAAAAGGCTTTCACGGATGAAAAAATCAATAAGTCAAATGATATGGATAATTATTATGTCTTACAAAATAAAGGACAATCTATTAACCGGAAACTTTACAATTTTACTAACAAATTGAAAAAAATCATTGTTGTTTTTAATAAGAAAGTCAATAATATATCCTTGAACACAAATTTGTTTCTACTAAACGATTAGTTATATGTTATCGAGTAAGATTTTTTTTATTCACCAAACTTAAACCAAGTCTTTGAACGGAAATTTACAATCCGTTTCAATTTTTATACAGAAATTTGCACTTGAAAACTATCGGTCACATAATTTCGGAAACGAGATAAGTCGAATGTTATCGATAATTAACATTTTATTTACAACATTAAAAGAAAAATATGTACCACCGAATGCCTTTCATACTATCAAAGATTTTTTTAAGAAACTATTGCTTTTTACACTCAAAGCACCGTTCTTATCACTAAATCTAATGCTAGCATTCCCATATACTCAAAGAAAGCGTGCCCGTTGATATTTAACAAATTTTTCTTAGTATTTCATTGTATAGACATAAAATCTTTGGTATTGATATCAAACATTTTCTTGGGGTCATATTTTAAACTTATGGCTAAAATTAATGAATTATCGAGTGTTGTCATTGAAAATTGCGAGTTTTTTATGATAAATAAAAACACATGGCGATAACAAATCGCCACGAGTTGATGAGAAACAAAACATTGCTCAGCCCAACTATTTTTAACCAAAAACATTTCTTCTACAATGTTAAACCACAAAACAAAATAAAAATTAAAGTTTCCAAGATAAGGCATAGCCAAGCAATCAACGAACACTGCAAAACTTGGGAAGAACAATACATAAGCTAAAAAAAATATGTGCTTCCGAAGAGATAAGAGAGAAAGAAAGAAACAATAAAATGTAAAACAAAACTAAAGCAAAAAAATCCAAAACCACTTCCAAACTTCCCATGCGGGAAACAAAAACCAAAATATAAAAGTTGACATACAAACCCGAAGCACCATAAGAAATATAATCCAGACCATAAGAAAACATGACAAAATGCACTAAAAAGGGGAATATTTGGGTTTTTTGCTTTTGAAACAAAAGCATTCAAAATAAAATGAAAATGCATGGTGGTGACCTTGACTTATATGCTCATTTGGTATGGACTAGCGCAGCTTTGATTAAAGCCATGCAATCTAAAATTGACCAAAAATTGACACATCATCTTAAGGCAAAAGTGACTTTTTATATGCCCATGATAATGAGGATGATGTGACAACAGCATAAAATATGATAATTAGACGCATATAAGGGCATAAATGAATAAAATATGGTAGTTTAAGTGGTTAGACAAAACCAAAACGAGGAGTTTCTTAAACGAGACAGCTGAAAATGAATTGGGCAATAGCAAATCAATGGAACAAAAGACATTACACAAAAATTAGAAAGAAATAAATTCAACCAATAGAGCAAAGATATAATAACGAAAACTCATTTTTGAAATAATTAAAAGGAAATTTTTTTTTACAAAAAAATTACTAAATTTTAATTTTAAGAAAATTTCGTCGAAATTTTGAATATTTTTTTTTTACATAAAATTTTATTTTTCCTAAAAAGTTAAATAAAATCTGTACCGTTTGGGGACCAAATTGAAGAAATATGACGAGTGGCCTATAACTACTCACATTTCAGTAAAATCGGATAATAAATGTGACTTTTTTGGGCCTAAGACCTTAAATCGGCGGATCGGTCTCATATCGCCCATCTTCGAACTTAACCTGCCTTTGCACAAAGAAATAATCTGTGCAAAGTCTCAGCTTAATATCACTATTTTTAAAGACTGTAGCGTGATTTTAACAGACAGACGGACGGACATGGCTAGTCGTCTAACGACGATCAAGAATATTTATACTTTACTAGCCGAATCGAGCCCGCTCCGCTGCGCCTTCTCTAAGTCTCTAATGTCTTGGGACACTTCGCCCTGAATGTGGGTATCAAATTCGTGCCACTTTAACCAATGTCCTCTATGTGACGCTGAACGCCAGCGTACGAATCCTGGCAAGAACATCGTAACAATTTTAAAGCGGTGGTTATCCCCTCTTAATGGTGGTCCCGATCGGTCTACTTTTGATTTTAGGTGGTGTTTTCCGATATCGAAAAATTTTATAGCCTGTGTTTTCTTCCAGACCAACCTACACAATATTCGAAAATTTCGAGAAAATCGGTTCTGCCGTTTTGGAGTCTATACGGAACAAACAAACCGTGTCGCATATAGCCGTGTTTGGCTAAAGTGCCCGTTTTGGGCGTTTTTGGTGGGGATGGGGTGACCACCTATACTTCAACATAAATTTGTACGCCAAATTCGTTATCAACTCCCGCATACTTTTCATTTGATACCCATATTATCCTTATCGGTCCACTTTTGATTTTGGGTAGTGTTTTTGGGGTAACGGGGGAGGGTCCGGCCAATTCCGATATCAATAAATTATAAAGCCTATTTCTTCTTCGCCACCATATTCGTAATCTACCCCCGAGTACCTTTCATTTGAGTCCCATATTGTCATGATTGTCAAATAAACCTATTTTAAGGGGGTGCTGGGGCGGCCCCCAGATACTTGGACCCAACTTTTATGAAATTTGTACTCTACTCTTGAATACCATTCATTTGAATCGCATATTGTCCCAGTTGGTTCACTTTTATTATTGGGTAGTACTTTTGGGGTAAGGGGGAGGGTACGCCCCCCTCTCGTTATCAAAAAATTATATAGGCTATGTTTCCTTCCAGGCAAACCTACACAATCTGTTACCGACGTACTTTTTAAAACCTTATAAAAACGTATTTTATCGATAATTATAGAAAATAAGTTATCGATATCGTTGACATTTTTGATTTTCCCTCTCTGCCTTAACCGTTCTTAGATTTATGTTGGGCTTTGTTTAACTTTCTATTTAGAGCATCTCCTAAAAAGCCTTCCGTTTTGAATTCTTAGACTTCCCCTTTACCACCAATTATCTTTGTTTCAGCATCCCCTTTTCCCCACTGATATGCAAAACATCCTTTATGAGTTTCTTCTGCCCGTTAGCTATGACCGTAGAGTACTTCCTTATCAGGCCTTTCTAGCTCTTGTTTCTTTACCCCCTCCTTATCTTTTTAGCATAGGCTTTACCCCCCGCGGTATGCAAATCTCCCTTTATGAGTTTCTTCTGCCCGTGAGTAATAATCGTTGAGTACTCCCCAAATAACCCAAAATACCAAAAAAAAAGAATTAAAATCCAACTAATGGCAATGGTAATTCCTAATGAACAGAGCCTCCGGAATATCATAAACAACAACATTGGCAGTTCAGAGCCGGCGTCAGCGCATTGTCGTCATCTCTATCATCATAAACAACAACAACAACAACAAGAACAAAACCAACGACAACAACTTAGTCAAATGGAACACACAAATTGTATACGGATGAGCGGATAGACAGACAGACAAACACAACGACAGACTTTGTGTACACATATCTATGTATGTATGTATGTATGTACATACCCCTCCAACAAATGCTTGAACATACAAGCAATCATAAGATACATACATTTTCGAATTGCCTACACTTGGTATGGCCAAACAAACCATCCGCAAGCAATGAAATCCATAGACAGACAGCAAGACGGACACACAAACGGACTTGAGTATTGTGGTCATAAATATGGATGAGCAGAAACGGCAGCAGCATAACAAGAAGAAGAAGAAGACATGTTTCGCTTGTAAATGGGTGGGGAGTGGGTAAAGCGGCGGCAATGGAGGTTTTCCTCTTTCCTGACTATTGGAATTTTATTTTCATACCCAAATTGGTACTAAACTAGACATACCGACATAGGTAGCACTACACCTCTACAAAACAGTTACAAATAAAGCAATCATAAAATTAATGAAATACAAAAAGTTTTAGTAGCTGATAAAAAGGTGGTAATGGGGAAAATTTTGAGAGAAATCGAAAAAATATGTAAATCCTAAAGGATAGAGGAAAACTTGAAAAGCGATTTTAAAAATATTGCAAAGATTACATAAGCAACAAGTGAATTTTTATTGACATAATTATTTTGTGTACTATATCGTAAAGTATACCGTAGCGCAGAGTTTAGCATGTCCGCCTATGACGCTGAAAGCCTGGGTCGAATCCTGACGATAATATCAGACAAAATTTCCAGTGGTGGTTATCCCCTCCTAATGCTGGCGATATTTGTGAGGTACTGCACCATTTGGTATGACAGCCATGTAAAAACTTCTCCACAAAGAGGTGTCGCATATTCGGACTCGTCTATAAAAAGGAGGCCCCTTATTATTGAGCTTAAACTTGAATCGGAATGTTCATGGCAAATTTGCATTTTACATGCAGTCAAAACCGGCCACTGTGTGATAGGCCAAATGGCCGCGCGCATGGTAGTCCCACACAACGACTACGGTGGACGATATCTTGATGCGAATGAGGAAGGGAGATCGAACATCTGATATGCCCATGCCTGAGTCTACATGGGCATAGACTTTCCATCTTAAGGAATCGCCTCTTCTCCGATCTCGGCGATCATGTAGATATATCTCGGGAGAGTCTCCTCAGATACGTGAATAAGACGTGTTACATTCGGCGAGGCACGCAATTAAATCCTCAACACGCTGCCATGCATGTGCAGACACACAGCACCAACGCTTGGCCCCAGCACGGCTTCTCGTTATCATGAGAAACTTAACTGGGAGCTATCGAGCGCGTCTATAGGTTGCGGATAGTGGAATGCTCCACACGGAGGAACAATAATTGCTGTTGCGCACAATCAGAGGTGGAGAATATCAATGAGAAGCCGGATGGCGTTGGCTCATGCTTAAATACTGAGTGCCTATGACGCTCGACATGATATGGCGAGTTATTGGTGCCTTTAAATAACTAATGGCTATCACGTTTCCGCTGCGATCGGTCTTATGTACCGGAGCGAGCTTGCTCACCTATAGGAACTTGAAGAGGATCTCCACCTCCATATGCAAATGTGGCGTGTGAATATTTGAGTGAAATATTTGAGTAAATCGATCGATCTAGGATTTCGACTTCTGGAGCCTCTAGAGGGCGCAATTATTATCGGATTTGGATGAAATTTTGCATGAAGTGTTTTTTTTTTGATTTTCAACAACTGCACCAAGTATGGTCTAAATCTGTTAAAAACTTCATATAGCTTCCATATATACCGAATATTATCGGACTTGGATGAAATCTTGCATGAAGTGTTTTGTTTTAATTTCCAAAAAATATGCCTAGTATGGTCTAAATCGCTCCATTACCTGATATAGCTGCCATTTACACCGATCTCGGATATAGACTTCTGAAGCCTCTAGAGGGGGCAGTTATTATCGGATTTGGATGAAATTTTGCATGAACTGTTTTGTTTTGATTTCCAACAACTATGCGAGGTGTGGTTTAAATTGGTCGATACCTGATATATCTCCCATATAAACCGATCTAGGATCTTGACTTCTGGAGCCTCTAGAGGGCGCAGTAATTATCGGATTTGGATGAAATTTTGATTGAAGCCTTTTGTTTCGATTTCCTACTACTATGCAAGGTATGGTTTAAATAGCTCCATAACCTGATATATCTCCCATATAAACCGATCAAGGATCATGACTTCTTGAGCCTCTAGATGGCGCAGTTATTATCGGATTTGGATGAAATTTAGCATGAAGTGTTTTGTTTTGAAATCCAACATCTATGCAAGGTGTGGTTTAAATTGGTTCATAACCTGAAACAGCACCCATATAAACCGATCTAGGATCTTGACTTCTTCTGCCTCTGGAAGGCGCACCTATTATCCGATTTTGTCGAAATTTTGCATGAAATATTTTTTTTTGATCTTCAAAAATTCCAAGTATGGTCTAAATCGTTCATAGCCGGATAAAGCTCCCATATAAACCGAATTAGGATTTTGACTTCTTGAGCTTCTAGAAGGCCCAATTATTGTCCGATTTGCCTGTAATTTTCCTATGGGAAACGGGACCGATTCCAAACCAGTCAAACTGGGCCTGTCCCAGTTCTCGTCCCCTTACATGGACAAAACCTATCACTTTTATAAGGGTTTTGCGCTCGAGGTGACGAACTGCCACCATTGTAACACCGTAGGATAGGTCCTGGGACAGTTCAAAAAGGATGAGCATACTTTTGCAATTTTTAACAATAATTAAGCGAAAAAATAATTAAAAGTGATATGTTATGACAATTGAAACTTTTCATTCTTTGTAGGATATGTCCTGTGACAGGTAACTAATTCTCCAGTTTAGGACCGGTATTTTCCGGTGGGGATTGTACAACGACATTTTTTATGACTTTAAACATACGTGCCTGATATGGTCTGAATTGGTCCATAGAATGATATATATGATTATAGTTCTTGACCCTATAGAGGGCGCAATTCTTATCCGATTTAGCTGAAATTTTGCATGAGGTGTTTTGTTATGACTTTCAACAAATGTTCTAGATATGATTTAAAACGGTTGTAAACTGATATAGCTCCCATATAAACCGATCTCCCGATTTTACTACTTGAGCCCCTATAGGGCACGATTCCTTTAGGATTTATCTGAAATTTTTCATGAGGTGTTTTGTTTTGACTTTCAACAAATGTGCTAGGTATGGTTTGAATCGGTTGATAATCTGATATAGCTCCCAAATAAACCGATTTCCCGATTTTACTTGTTGAGTCTCTATAGGGCGCAATTATTATCCAACATGGCTGAAATTTTGTACCACGACTTTTTCTATGACATTAAACATATGTGCTAAATATGATCTAAATCGGTCCGTAGCCTGATATAAGTTCCATATAAACCGATTTCCTAATTTTACTTCTTCAGTCCCTATTCTTGAGTTCACAATGACTTCTACTAAGGTCTCCAAAATCCAAACCAAGTATGGTCCGAATCGGTCCATAACCTGATTTTGCTTCATTAGCATAGCAATTATTAAACATTGTCCTTAGTTTGCCTATAAAGAGATATCAGACAATTTTTTATCTGATTTTGACAAATACGTTCCATGGTGTAGGATATACTCGTATAAGATTCAGCCGGGCCGACCTAAGCACGCTTTTACTTGTTGCTTTTCCAATTTTTTTTTTTTTACTACTAAATACTAATTTTCCCATGAAAATTCCATTAAGGAACGGGGGATACTTCTCTCATATCAATGAGTGCAGTCCGATTATGTTTAAGCTTAATGATAAGGGGCTACTTTCTTATTACGAGTCCGAACGGCGTGCCGCATAGCTACACCACTTGATAAGAGAAGTTTTAACAGACCAGAATGCCTTACAAATGTAGCCAGCATTAGTAAGGGGAAAACACCCGCTGAAAATTTTATTGATGTTTTCGCCTGGATTGGAACCCAAGCGTTCGGCGTCATAGACGGACATGCAAACTTCTGCGCCACGGTGGATTTCTTCGATTTTTTTACTAAAGTGTGACAATGGGCAGGACTGCCCTCCTAGTGAACTCACCTTTTGGGGTGGGCTACACATTAAGCCTAATTTATCCGATTTCGTAAAAACCTTTCATAGAAATCCTGCGAATAGATTAACCGCATCTTTATCCGCAAGATTTTTTAAGAAAACCATATTATCCACAATATTTTCCAACGATTTTCTATAGAAAACCTTGTTATCCATGAGAGATTCTATAGCAAAACTATGATATGTACTCGATATTCTATGGAAAATCTAGTTCTCCACCATGTTTTCTATAGTAAATTTGGATATCCAACATTTCCTATAAAAAACAGTGTTATCCATCATATGTTCTATAGAAAACCTTTTTATCCATAAGATATTCTGTAGAAATCCTAGTTATCCACACGATTTTCTACCGAAAATCTTGTTATCCACAATTTATTCTATAGCAAAACTATGATATGCACTATAATTTTCTTAACAGTTTTGTTATCCACTAGATTTTCTATAGGAAACCTCTTTATCCGCAAACATTTTACAGAAAACCTAAATATCCACACGATGTTCGTATACAAATTGCGGTTCCCAAGAATTTTGTAAAAAACCTTATTGCAAATTTGCCAATGAACATTCCATTAAGGAACTGGCCCAGTTTCTTTAGAAATTCTTAGTATTCACACGAATTTGACGGAAACCCTGATTAAAATTTGGTTATCCACTAGAATTTCTATAGAAAACCATGTAATCCACCATTTCACAAACTTAAAAATAAAAAAAACATTGTTATCCACTAGATTTTCAGTAGAAAATCTTTGTATTCAACAGATTTTCTATAAAAAAAACTGTTTATCCACAGGATTTTCTATGGAAAACCGTGTTATCCACGAAATTTTCTATTTAAAACCTGGTTATCCACTAAATTTTCTATTTAAAACCTGGTTATCCACGAAATTTCTTGTAGATAACCTAGTTATCCACCAAATATTCTATAGACGAATCTTTATGAATTTCTATTGAAAAATATGTTATTCACTCAAATTTCTTTAGAAATTCTGTGAATTTTAAGGATAACTGTGATTTTCAAGAAATTGTGACAAAAGTTTATATGGTAGTAATTTTTTTTTTGCTATAGAAGCAAGCGTTTAACATTTCTTACTAGTTCTCTGTTGTGTTCAGGATTTTTATAGAAAACCTTGGCATTTCTATCGACTTGAGCTACCTTTGCTTAACCCCTTCAAACCAATTGGCAGCAAAATAGAATTTTTCCACACTCTTGCTTACCTTTGCAAATGTTCTCTACTGGTGTGTTGGATGAGGAAGAAAAAAAGAACTATTTCTTTTTTTTTTTTCATTTTCACCTTTTGTTTCTTCAAGAGGGGTTTCGTTTCTTACACTCAAGATTTGAGATAATGATGGTCATGAGGACGATGACTATGGCATTGTGTATCAAGTTCTAAGTTCATGTCTATTTTGTGTTACTATTCTGTCTCATGGTCGCAATGACACATTGCCTGTTTCTTAGCTGTAGTTTGACCCCCTGCCACCCCATGGTATAAGGAGTGTGTGTTGTTGCAAAGTTTTAGTTTTCTTACTTCGCTAATGATGAACTATTATAGCAGGTAAGAAAAAAAAAGCCAAAAGAGCCATTGGTTTAGGAAGCTTTGTAGTTTTATTCTGTCATCTCAAGTAAGAGAGTGACTTGGGGCTTGTATTCTTGAGAACGGTTTTTATGCCTACATTAAAAATGTTGTGTTACTCCTCAATCAGACTTAACTGTCTTCAAAGAACCAACAAAAAAAAAAAACAACAACAATTACAGTTAACACCGAGAATCTAGAGCTGAAATGTGTGAATAATGACTTTAATTCAAGTTTACACAACTGTTTTTTCTTTAATTGTATTTTTTTCCTTTTTTTCTTCATTTCAATTCACCCAAAATTTTTCGGTTGTTTGTTGAATGTCGTTTAATTTGAGTTTTTTTTCTTATGCTCAGAAAGTCTCAAACAAAGGTGATTTTTTCTTGTTATTCCGTTTGGCATTACTTGCCACTTTTTTTGTTCTTGTGTTTTTTAATAGGGACAATTTCAAAATAGAAGTCTAAAATGTCGAAACCCAATGTTGCTTAACCGGTCGAGAAGATTACAACATTTTGTCATTTGGAATTATTCAAATTTTTGTGATAATTTCAAGGGGACCTCTGAGCTACCGTTTTATCAGCCCAATGAGAAAAAGCACAAATGAAATTTTATGAAGATATTAACATTTTGTAATTTAATTGTTGAGTTCCGCTGTAGGGGCAACCAGTTTTGAAAGAAATTTAAAAAAAAGCACAAAGCAAGTCTTTTGGCATACAATTTATTTGAAAAAGTTTTTCTTTGACAAAATTTGCGTTTCTTTAAAAATGTTGTCAACATTTTATTTCTATTGAAAATTTGGTGAACAACAAAGTTTTTTATAGAAAATTTTTTGGATAAAAAGATTTCGATAGAAAATCTTGTGGATAACAAAGATTTATAAGGAAAATGCAGTGGATAACAAGGTTTTATGATGAAAATCTTGTGTATATCTAGGTTTTCTGTAGAAAATCTTGTGGATAACCATGTTTTGTGAATAACTAGGTTTTCTACACAGGATTTCCATAGAAAATCTCATGGTTGCTATGGGTTTTTATAGAAGACCTGGTGGATAACCAGGATGTCTGCAGAAAAGCTCATGGATAAAAAGGTTTGCCATAGCAAATCTGGTGGATAAAACAGTTTTCTATAGAAAATCTTCTAGAACAGCAGGTTTCCTATAGAAACCATTGTGGATAACACTGTTTTTGGTATATAACCATGTTTTCTACAGAAAATTTTGTGAATAACCACATTTTCTACAGCAAATTAGGGGGATAACCACATTTTCTATACACAAACTGGTGGAAACCCGGCTTATTTACAGAAAGCCTGGGGGATAACCATGTTTTTTTAAAGAAATTTGGATGGACAAAATAGCTTTCTATAGAAAATTCCGTGGATAAGCAGGTATTATATAGAATATTCCTTGAGTCACCAGGTTTTCAATAAAAGTTTAGTGAATAATACTGTTTCTTTAGAAAATCCGGTGGATAACAAGTTATTCTATAGAAAATTTATTGTATAACCAGGTTTTCTATAGGAAATTCCTTGGATAACAGTGTTTTCTATGGAAAACTTTGTGTATAACAAGATTTTGTCTAGAAAATCTTATGGATAAATGGGTTTCTCTAAAAAAATCTCACGGATAAAAGATTTTCTCTAAAAATTCTTACAAATAAAAGGTTTTATACACAAATTTTGCGAACGAGAAGTTTTTCTACAAAAAATATCTGGAGGATAACCAGGTTTTCTAGAGAAAAGTTCGTGGATAAACAGATTTTGTACGGAAAATTTCGCGGATAACAAGGTTTTCCACAGAAAAGCTGGTGGATAATGAGGTTTTTCAAAAAAAAAAATGTCGCGGATAAGACGGATCTCTATAAAATTGCGTGGATAACCTGTTTTCCTTCAGAAATTTTAGCAGATAAAGTTTTCTCAAAAAAATCTGGTGGATAAAATTTTTATCGAAAATGGGTTGAGTATAATGGTTTTCTATAGAAAATCCACCGTATAACCAGATATTCTAAAGAAAATCCCATGTGTAATAAGATTTTCAATGGAAATTCACATGGATAATATTGTTTTTACAAAAAACACCATAGATTACAAAGTATTCTAAAGAAAATCCCATGGTTATCCATGGATTTAAGAGAAAATGAAATGATAAAAATGTTGCCTATAAAAAATCTTGTGGATAAACAGGTTTTATATAAGAAATGTGTTAGCTAGTTTCTCTATAAAAATATATAGTTTACTAAGTTTCTAGAAAATCCCATGGACAACCATGTTTTCTTTAGGAAGTCATGTATAAAACACTGCTTTCTATAGAAAACTTTGTGGATAACCAGATTTTATCCAAAAAATTTTATTGATATATCAATTTCTTACGGAAATCTTAGGGATAAAAGGTTTTCTATAGAAATCTTGCGGATAATACGTTTTTCTATAAAAGATATGTGGAGGATAACCGGGGTTTCTACAGAAAACCCCGGTTCTAAGGAAAATTTTCCGGATAACAAGGTTTTCCTCAAAAGAGCTGGTGGATAACAAAGTTCTTCAAAGAAAATGTGGTGGATAAGACGGATTTCTATAAAATCGGGTGGATAACGAAGTTTTATTCAGAAAATTTAGCGGATAATAAGGGTTTTCCTACAAAATCTGGAGCATAACAAGGTTTTAAATATAAAATAAGTTAGGTAACTTGTGAATAACCATGTGGTGTGGGAAAATCCCATGGATAACTAGGGCTTCAATAGAAAATTCCGCGGATGAAACTGTTTTCTATAGAAAATATTGTTTTCTAAAGAAAATCTTATCAATAACAAGGTATACTTCAGAAATTTCCATGGATAACCAATTCTTCTTTAAAAATCCAATGAATAACGAGTTTCCAATAAAAGTTCTTGTAAATAAAAGTTTTTGATTTAAAATCTTGAATAACAGGGTTTTCTATAGAAAATCTCATAGACAACAAGATGTTATAAAGAAATCTCGTGGATAACATGGTTTTTTACAAAAATTCTTGCGGATAACAAGGCTTGAGGTCGAAAATCTTGCGGATAACAAGAAAATGTTGCGCATAACATGATTTCCTTTTGAATATCTCGCAGATATTAAGGTTTTCTATAAAAAAATTTGGAGGATAACTAGGTTTTCGACAGAAAATTTCTTGGATAACAAGGTATTCTATAGAAAATTTCGTGGATAACAAGGATTTCTGTAGAAAACATGGATAAAAAATTTTCTATAAAAAATTTTATGAATTACCAGGCCATTTACAGAAAAAGGGGTAAATAAGGCGGTTCATTATAGATCACGCGGATAACACGATTGCCTATAGAAATTCTTGTGGAAAACAAAGTTTTGTGTATCTTGTGGATAATCTTGTGGATAATCATGGTTTCTATAGAAAAACATGTGGTTCAAACTGTTTACTACTGAAAATCTTGCGAATAACTAGTTTTCTTTAAAAAATCTTGTGTATAACCTTGTTTTTTTACAGAAAATTCTTTGGGAAAAAACGACTTTCTTCACACAGTAAATTTTGTGGATAATAAAGTTTTCAACAAAATATCTATGTTAGTTACCAAATTTTCTATAAAAAATTTTGTGGATAGTCAGGTTTCCTATAGAAAATTTCGCTGGTATTTCTTTAAAAAATTTCCGAATCGTGGACATCAAATTTTTCTATGGAAAATATGGTAGATAACAAGGTTTTCTTATAGAAAATCTGATGGACAGCAAGATTTTTATATAAAAAATTCCGTGGATAAAAAATTGTCCATTTCTATAGAAAATCTGCTGGATAAAAAGATTTTTTTATAGAAAATTCCGTGGATAAAAAATTTTATGAAAAAAATTGTGGATAACTAGGCCCTCTATAGAAAAAGGAGTGGATAGTATGGTCCTCTATAGAAAATCACACGGATAACACGGTTTCCTATAGAATTTCGTGTGGGTAACAAGGTTTTGTGTGGAAATTCTTGTAGTTACCAAGGTTTTTGATAGAAAATCTTGTGGATAATCAGGATTTCTATAGAAAATCTCGCGGAATTTAAGGTTTTCTTTAAAAAAAAATTAGTGGATAACCAGGTTATCGTGGATAATAAGCTTTTCCATAGAAAATACGACTGATAACAAGGTTTTCCTTAAAAAATCTGATGGATACCAAGATTGTTTTATAAAAAAAACTCGATGGATAAAAAATTTTGTGGATAACCAGGTCTTTTCTAGAAAAAGGTTTCGATAAGACGGTTCTCTATAGAAAACCCCGCGGGTAAACCGATTTTCTATATTAATTCTTGTGGATAATAAGGTTTTGTGTAGAAATTCTTGTGGATAACAAGGTTTTTGGGCATCCCGGCATTTCTATGGAAAATCTTGTGGATAACTAGCTTTTCTTTAAAAAATCTTTTGATAACTTTTTTTTACAGAATATGCTGCTGTGGGGAAAGTCTTTTTATAGAAAATTTAATAAATAACAAAGTTTTCAACAAAATATCTTTGTGGATAACCACTTTTTCTATAATAAATATTGTATGGTTTTCTGTAAAAAATCTTGTGGATAATAAAGTTTTCTAAAATATATCTTGTGGATATGAAGATTTTCCAAAGAAAATCCTGGGGATAACAAGATTTTATATATAGGAAATTTTGGGTATAATAAGTTTTTGAATCAAAAATCTAAGGGATAATTAGTTTTCCTTTGCAAAATGTTGTGGATAACAAGGATTTCTACTAAAAATTTGGTGGATAAAACAATTTTCTTGCGGATAAGGAAAAATTCTTTAAATTTATTACGGTTTTGTTGTTCCCCAACAAAAAAAAAAAAAAAACAAATTCCCTTATTCCACAGTGCAACTAATGGACAAACTGGCAAAATGTTTGGTGGTCCAAGTCTGGTCAGACAAGTTTTAAGTTTTTTTCTTCTGTTTCTTTTTTTGGGAGTTTTGTTGTTAAGGTTTGCGCAGGGTATGGGGATGTTCGGCAGTTATTCTTTCAAATATTGTTTTTTTTTTTTTCATTTTTGCAATAAGCTGAACTTGAATTCATGATTGGACAGACAACCACTAAACATGTGGTGGTATTCAAAAAAAAAAAGATATACCAAATTTATTGTTTTGAGAAAAGCAACAGTGGAAGAATGAACGCACGAACGTATAGCCAGAAAAGGAACAGCGGCTACGATCAACAACCAAAAAGAAATCTTGCTAAACTTGTTTTACTTTTTGTTGGTTGAAGTTTATATGAGGCAGCAAAAGAAGTAACTTGGAATGGAGTTGTGTTTTGGGTATGAGTTGAGGAGATCGTTGTAATAAAGAAAATAACGAATCTAAAATTAAACCAAAGTATGGAAAAAAAAAGAACAAACTATCGATGGATGATACCAAAACTGAACTTAATCATACGATGGTTGTTGTGGGGGCTTGGGAACCTCTGTGTTCTGGCCAAAAAAAAAAAGAAAGCAAAACAAACAAAAGATATCTGGCAGCAAAGAAGTGCCAAGAAACATCTTAAGTTTCAGCTGAAGCTCAGCTGTTGTTTGTGTTTGCTTGAAGTCTTTCGAGTTTGTTCCTTTTTCTGGTTTCTTTTTTGTTTTTGCAGCCTTTGGAGATAAATCATTATAGACTCTAATATTGTGTTGTTTAGCCCCTAGCATTTTTTGGATTTTGTGTTGTTTCAGTTTCTCTTTGCCTTGTAGAAGTCTTTGCATTTGGGAAAAATTGTGTATGTACTATTGGCCTTTGTAGTGCCTTTGAAGAAATGAACCCTAAGTTTTTTGCCTTAACAACAATACAGCCAAAAGTGGGTTATTTCAATTAAGTTAAAAATGTTTGCAAAAATCTTGAAGGCAATTAGTAATGAGTGAGAAAATATCTACTTCAAGCTTATATTGATTTAAGTGCTTAGAGAACTTGAAATGAATATTTAGCTGTGTCTAACAAGGAAGAAGAAGCAGTTGTTAGGAAAGATTTGCCACAGACTTTTGGACGATAGACAAGCAAAAGAGCTGAGCTGGCTAGTAAAATTATGATAGAAACTGAACTGTGAACTAGGAGAGGCAAAAAATATTCACTGAAAATTTAAAGTAGTTAAGGAACTTAACTGGTGAACGAAATGAACTAAGTGAACTAGAGGATTGAAAAAGCTAGTGAACTAACAGAACTAGTGAATAAACTAAGTTAGTGAGCTAGCTGGACAAATGTAAAAACTGAACTAGAGAACTAAAAGAACTATTGAACTGGCTGAACTATTGAACGAACGGAATATGTCAACGAACTGAAGTAGTAAAAAAAAATTGAATTAGTGAAGAACTGGAGAACTATTGAACTGGCTGAACTATTGAACGACCTGAACTTGTCAACGAACTGAAGAACTGAAAAAAAATGTACTAATGAAGTAACTGAACTAACTGAAATAGTAAAGGAAACAAACGAAATGAACTACTAATCTAACTGATTTAACGAACAAACTGATCGTGTTAGGTAACTAAACTGTTTAACAAACTGTACTGATGAACGAACTGAAGCAGAGAGCCAATTTGCCTAGGGAACTAACTTAAATAGCAGAATTAGAAAACTGAACGAACTAGGAAACTAAACGAACTAGAAAACTAACGAAAAAATGAACTAGTGAACGACCTGAACTACTGAACGAACTGAACTAGTGAAATATCTGAATGAGTAAACGAACTTAACTGATTTAATTGGTAAACCAACTGAACTTTTGAATGAACTGAACTTGTGTCCTAACTGAAAAAGAAAACGAGCTGCGCAAATGAACAAACTGAACCAGTGAACGAACTGAACTGGTGAACGAACTGAACTAGTGAGCGAACTGAACTAGTGAGCGACCTGAACTACTGAACGAACTGAACTAGTGAAATATCTGAAAGAGTAAACGAACTGAACTGATTTAATTGGTGAACGAACTGAAATTGTGAATGAACTGAATTTATGTTCCAACTGAATAAGTGAACGAGCTGCGCAAGTGAACGAACTGAACTGATGAACGAACTGAACTGATGAACGAACTGACCTGATGAACGAACTGAACTAGTGAGCGAACTGAACTAGGGAACGACCTAAAATACGAAACGAACAGAACTAGTGAACTATCTAAAAGAGTAAACAAATTGAACTGATTTAACTGGTGAACGAACCGAACATGTGAATGAACTGAACTTGTGTTCTTACTGAAAAAGTGAAAGAGCTTGGCAAGTGAACTAACTGAACTTGTGAACTAACTGAACAAGTGAACGAACCGAACTGGTGAACGTCCTGAACTAGTGAGCGAATTGAACTGGGCAACATATTGAAATAGTGAATGAACTGAAGTAGGGAACGAACTGAACCAGTGAATGAAATGAATAAGTGAACAAATTAATCAGCAGAAGTAACTGAAAAAGTGAGCGAGCTGAACTGATGAAAGAACTGAACTAAGGAACTAACTGAACCAGTGATGGGTGAACACCACTTTACGATCCTGGAATTGTAATTCATGAGTTCTGTAGAGCGCTGAATTGGCTAACTGGACCATACTACCGACATTGATTATGGCCCAGGAAAAAACAAGTTTTTGTTTTTCTATCCTTATTTGCTGGCTTGTATCTATCTATGGCGTATGGCTAGGCTCTCTTAGTGAAGCGGCAAGTGAACGAGGATGCTAGCCGTGTACCCCCCAATCCAACCTAACATAACCTAAATGAACTGGGGAACTAACCGGATAAATAAAACAGCTGAACAAGAGAACGAAGTAAAATTGCAAATTTTGCCAATGAATGAGTGCAGTCCGATTCAAGTTTAAGCTCAATGATAAGGGGCCTCCTTTTTGTGGACGAGTCCGAACGGCGCGCCACAGTGCATTAGTTAGCTATTTACTAACTAAACTAGTAAAATAACTGAACTCGTAAACTTACTAAACTAGTAAACCAACTGAACTAGTAAACTAACTGAACTAGTAAACTAACTGAACTAGTAAACTAACTGAACTAGTAAACTAACTGAACTTGTAAACTAACTGAACTAGTAAACTAACTGAACTAGTAAACTACAATAACTGAAATAGTGAAGGAATTGAAGAAGTGAACGAACTGAACTGGCGAACAAATTGAACTAGTAAACGAACATAACTGATGAAGAAACTGAGCTTATAAATGAATTGAATTAGTGCACGAACTGAACGAGTGAATGAACTGAATAAGTGAACTAAATGAACTAGGAATCGAAACAACCAGCAGAAGAGTAAACGTATTGTGAAAGGACAGAACTAGTAAAAGAAAAGAACTAATGAAAGAACATAAATAGTGAAAGAACAGAACTAGTGAAAAAATTGAACTATTGAAAGGACTTAACAATTCAACTTTCAGAACTAACTGAAACAGTGAACTTACTGGACAAATGAACCAGCTCAACTAGTGAACTAAGTAAACGATCTGAACTAGAGAACGAAGTAAACGATCCGAACTAGAGGACTAACTGAAGATGTAAACGAGGTGAACTGGTGAACGAACTGAACTGGTGACAATCTGACTAATAGTTCAGTTTTATTGAACAAACTGAACTAGATAACTAACCAAAGTAACTGAACTAGTTAACGTACTGAACTACGCAACGAACTGAACTAGTGATTGAACCGAACTACAGAACGAACTGATCTAGTGAACATACTGAACTCTTCAACATTCTGCAAATGCAAATTTGACCATAAACATTCCATTAAGGAACAGGGGCAAACTTCTCACATTTCAATTTTTTTCGTTTCGTTCAGCATCATAGGCGGAAATGCAATCCTCAGTGCTACGGTAATATCCATGGTGGCATGGAAAACAATTAAGGATTTTGTAAGTTGCATGGAACTCTTTACTGAGATTTTCTTTTTCAAGGTTACTTTTATAGTATTGAATTTAGAGCGCAAAACAAGCCGATTACTGGCTCAGGTTTATGTCCTAGTAGCATGGAACGGATTTCCCTCTTTTCAACCTAACCTATGGTGGCCTACAGCTTCAACCTTCTACACTAGTGAACTAACCCACCGGCGTACCGCTATGAGACACATATACGTAGAAAAGTTATACAAGGTTCAAGGTCTCGCAAATATGGGTACCAAGTTGAGAGAGTAACCACAGCAGCAATTTTTATCTGATGTATTCTACAGGAATTGTAAACAGACCTTAAGCATCAATGCCGTTTATTGAAAAA
The DNA here is from genome assembly GCF_963082655.1 of Stomoxys calcitrans. NCBI lineage: Eukaryota > Metazoa > Arthropoda > Insecta > Diptera > Muscidae > Stomoxys > Stomoxys calcitrans. The sequence goes on along the minus strand of NC_081554.1, from coordinate 185,422,178 downwards.
GAATAGATTTTTTTAACATTTTCAGAGCAAAAATGATAAAATTATACTTTTGGCAGCTTTTTTCTTAATATAGAAGCCTTTTTTTAAATATTTAAAAACCACAGACATGTTAATAAACTCATTCAAATGTTAATAGCCAATGGGTTACCAGCTAAACCATGAGCAATTTGCTTGGCAAGTAGGTAGGTATCCAGTGGTGGGTCCGACAACATTGTTGAACCCTGGGGCCACCACCACGGTAGATGATATGGTCTGAGGATGACGTTTAAATGTACAGGGGGAGGGGCCAAGTCTGCCATAGCCATTTGCCATGGTAAACAAAAATAAAAACTTAGGAAAAATATGTTTCCTTTAAAAAAAAAACAACAAAATAACAAAACAGCAAGAAATAAACCAAGACTAAAAATAAAAGCAGGTGGTGGTAAAGGTGGTTGGTTCAAGTCTCATTGCCTTTTTGGGGGGGTGGAAGATTTATCCAAACAGGGTTGAAATGAAAACAAAAGCTAATTGTTGTACACATATTGTAAAGCTGGGAATAGCAAACAGTCAGCACGTGTTTAGCACAAGTTTGAAAATTTGTAATTTGAAGAGATAACAATGTAGCCAAAAATAGTAAAGTCAATAGCAAAAAGGGAAAGGAAATTATAACAAAGAAATGTAAGAATTCAATTAATTTCTTTTAGAAAAAAATATGGGAAACTTATTCTTGACCTAAACGTATTCTATTGTTCTATATTCTATTATTCAATATAGTAATTTTTTACTACGCTTAGGAGATTTAGGGGATTTATTGAGCCCTGTTTCAATATAAAAGAGTGCCCCACACCGTACTCAATAATCTTTGGGTATATGGGGCACATTAATGAATTTAATAAAGGTGGTGAAGAAGTTACATGGCGCATCAGAAATCGAGATCCACCAACCCAGTCAAAGTATTTTGAATAATAAAACACAATTGCTCAACTTTTGTAAGTTCTTTGCTATGCTATTCTTCGATTAGAAAGCATTGAATATGAATATGAAATTATTAAATTTTGTCAAAATTTCTTTTTTAGAGAATTTATCACAATTTCTTTGGAAATATTTGTCGACTTTTTTTCTTAGAAAATGTTCTATACATTCTTTTTATTTTCTTACAAAAATGTTTCAAAACTATATTTTTACGAAAATTTTTCAAAAACAAAACATACTTTTCATAGAAACTTTTGAAAAAATTCAAAAATATGTTCACTTTTATAGAAATTTTTGAAAAAAAAAATTTTGGACAAATTTGAAAAAAGTTTTTTTTTTAAATTTTGTCAATTCAATTTGTGTTTGTTTGTCAGCTTGTTTTTGTGTTCCTTGTAGACTCAAAAACTGCTGAAGCGATTTTCTTGAAATTTTCATAGATGGTGCATAACGATCCCATGTTGAAAATAGTGTACTACATTTTTGATATCTGAAGGGGGGCGGACCCTCCCCCTTACCAAAATTTTCAGAAACGCCAGAGACGGAGACTGGTGGTGCGATTTAAGCAACATTTGTGTTCTAAAATAAAAATTTGGTATCTAAATTTCGGATCGGGTACCTAGGGGGCCGCCCCACCCTCAAAACCTACCAAATATACATATGAACCAACCACGACAATATGGGACTTAAATGAAAGGTATTTAAGATTAGAAGACATCTGATATCCAACTGTCGGACCAAGTATTTTAGATACCACCCCAACTCCTAAAACACCCCTAAATCAGACATATAGGGTTGCCCTAAAAGTAATTGCGGATTTTTTAAAAGAAAGAAAATGCATCTTTAATAAAACTTAGAATCAACTTTAATCAAATATACTTTTTTCCTAAAGCAAGCTAAAAGTAACAGCTAATAACTGACAGAAGAAAGAATGCAATTACAGAGTCACAAGCTGTGAAAAAATTTGTCAACGCCGACTATATGAAAAATCCGCAATTACTTTTTGGGCAACCCAATATTTACAATATGGGACTCAAATGAAAGGTATTTGCGAGTAGAATTCAAATCTGATATCCAAATGTGGGACCAAGTTTTTGAGTGGGCCGCCCAAAAAATTTTCAAACAACATTTTCTATAGAAATAAAATTTTGACATTTTCTGTAGAAATAAAATTTTTGGGGCGGAGTCCCCCTTACCCACAAAGTACAACCGAAAAATAAAATTTAATCGATCGGAACAATTTGGGGCTCAAATGAAAGGTATTCACGAGTAGAGTACCAATGTCATATTAAAAATTGGGCCCAAATAACTTGAGGGCCACACCAATACCAAAACCCTCTAAAATATGGGACTCAAAGGGAAGGTATTCGGGAGAAGATTACGAATATGATCAGGAAGAACGAATAGGCTTTATAATTTGTTGATATCGAAAGGGGGCAGACCCTCCCCCGTTACCCCAAAAACACCACCTTAGATCAAAAGTGGACTGATAAATACCATATGGGTATTACATGAAAGGTATTGAAGAGTAGACTACGAATATGGTATTAAAAACAGGTTCCAAGTATCCAGGAAGTCGACCCAACCCCAAAACTCCTCCAAGCAGATAATTTAGACATTCCTATTAATATGGGGCTCAAATTAAAGGAATTCGGGAGTAGATTATGAATCGGGCATACATATCAGTTCGAAGCATAGGGGTCTCCCCACCCCCCAAAAACGGAACACGGTTTGTCTGTTTGTTCCTTCCCAAAAAAGGAAGAACCAGTTTTCTGGAAATTTTCACAGATTGTGTAGGTTGATCTGGAAGGAAATATAGGCTATAAAATCTTTCGATATCGAAAGAGGGAAGCATCCTGATAAGGACAAATGTTTTGGATAGCAGAATACAAATATGGTATTCAAGTTTGAGGCTTAGTACCTATCGCGTCGCCCAGACGCTAAAACTTTCCCAAACAGACATATTGGACGTTCATGTCAATATGAAACTTAAATGAATGGTATGGAACTCAATGGAATGGTAAATATGGAACTCAAATGAATGTTATTCGGGAGTAGATTACGAATATGGCAAAAAAATGAAGTCCATGTTAGTGGAGGTGTTTCCACCCCGAAAACCCCCCAAATGGCCATATCAGACGATCATGACTTTAAGAGGGACTCAAATCAAAGCAATTTTGGAGAAGATGAAGAAAATGACATTAAAATGTGTGTTAAGGGTATTAAGGTGGCGCCTCCTTAAAACATCTCAAATAGGTTATTTGAGCCATCATGACAATATAGGTCTCAAATGAAAGGTGTTTGCGAGTAGAAAAGGAATCCAGTTGTTGTTGTTGTTGTTGTAGCAGTTTATTGTGTTCTATATTTCGTCTGCTTGATTCTGTTGAGTGTCAAGACCCAGGAACTCTGCGACTAAGATGGGGTGCGTCCACTGGAATCTGGGTCTGAGTCGAGTGGGTCTGGCCGGGCAGTTAAACAGGTGACGTGTATCGTGCGGTCCCTGGTTACAATCGGGACATACTTCTTACACGTCGGCATCAATCCTAGCTCTGTGGGAATTGAGGCGGCTGCATCTGCCGGAACGTAATTGAGCCAGAACTACTCTGGTTTGCCGGGGGAGGTCTATTTCTTCGGGTACAATGGGTGGCGGTCGTTCTCCAAGGTCTACATTCACCCGGTAGCCAATTACCACATCTGCTTCCGTGTCTGCATGAATGTTATTTAGACCCGCTTCATATGCCGCTTGATCTAGAGGTTCTCTCTTGTAGCGGCGAACCTCGCGCTCTAGATCGTGTAGATCTACCTTAAGGCTTCTGGGCGGTGGATATCTATCCACAATATGATGATTTGGATGGTTTCTGCGATAACAGCCCGAAAGGTATTGCTTGGACAGCATGTAGTTATGTCTTCGCACTGGTAGGATCTTTGTCTCTTGGTGGAGGTGGTCCACATGAGAACTGAGGAGACAGCCCGTAGCAGTTCGGAGGGCGACATTCTGACAGATCTGAATATTATTCCACTGCGTGTCACAAAGATGACGAGACCACACTGGCGCTGCATAACTTACCACAGACCGGCCAATTGCGTTGTACGTGGTCAACAAGGTTTCTTTGTCTGCACCCCAAGTGCTGCCAGCTAGTGACTTGAGGACCTTGTTTCTACTTTTGACTTTATCGCAGATTGCTGTGGCATGTGAGGAGAATGTGTAAGAGCTGTCAAATGTGACACCAAGTATTTTGGAACACTTGATGGTCGGAATCATTTCTCTATCGACCATCACAGTCAGCTCAGTATTCACCTCACGCGTATTTGTAGTGAACCATGTGGCTGAAGAGTCCAGCTGTGGAACCAAGTGTTTTTGGGTTAGTCCCAAAGCACTTATTTCCCAAATATATCAATATGGGGCTCAAATGAAAGGTTTTTGGGTGTAAAGAACGTATTTGTCACCTATTTTTAGGGCAAGGTGGCTTAGTGGCAGACCCAGCCCCAAAACTTCCTCCAATCCCTACATATTTATCGACCATGACAATTTTGGGCTTAAATGACATTTATTTGGGAGTAGAGCACGAATTTGACTTCCATATTTGGGCGTAATGTCTGAGTTACCATCCCACCTCTAAAAAGCACTGTAATCACTCTAGACCCATCAAAAATTGAGATATTGAGCAGAAATTTAGCTCAGATACGTTTTTTTAATGCACGCAGTGGGTTATTTTATGCCGCTTATCTGACCTAAATATGGTTCAGTTCGGACTATATTTAGATATAGCTACCATATAGACCGATCTCCCGATAAAGGGTCTGAAGACCACAAAAGCTTTATTTTTTACCCGATTTCGCTGAAATTTGCAACAGTGGGTTATTTTAAGCCTTGGAATCTATTTATATATATACCTGCCATAAAGACCGATCTCCCGATAATGGGTCTGAAGGCGATAAAAGCTTTATTTACTACTCAATTTCGCTGAAATTTGCAACAGCCTCCCGACATCTGACTTAAATATGGATTAAATCGGTCCATATTTACATATAGCTGCCATTTAGACCGATCTCCCGATAAAGGGTCTGAAACCCATAGAAGCTTTATTTATTACCGATTTCGTTGAAATTTTAAACAGTGAGTATTTCTGAGCCTCACGATATACGACCTTAATATGGTTCAGATCGGTTTACAATTGGATATATCTGCCAAAAAGACCAATATTTTGTTCTACAAAATCGAATAGTGACAAATATATTGGACCAATCAATGTCTTCCGAATTTTGGGTGCTTAAGTTATCCAATTTTCACCTGATTGGGGCGAATTGGGATTTACATATATACCCGAGGTGGTGGGTATCCAAGATTCGGCCCGGCCGAACTTAATGCCTTTTTACTCGATTCTTTTCTTTCTCTCCCACTGCCTAAAATACCACTTCTAAGGCAACTCTGCTCCAGAGAAAAACTTTTGTTTTGTTAACACCCCAGGATTAGCACAATTTTCAAATAATTTTCATGACCTTATCAAAGACCATTGGTTTCCTTTCTGTTTTCTTTTTCAGAATTGAAAAATTTCTTCGTATTCTCCTCCTTCTTTTGGGGGCTAGTTAACCACTATATTTCAGAGCCATTTGTTTGTTTCTATTAAACAAAAAAAATAAATAAAAATTTGCAGAGGGCAATGGAATACAAAATTATGCATAAAATCATTAGACAAAAGAAAAGCGAAAAAAAAAAAACAAATAAGACTAAAAGATTTTTTTTTTTGTCAAATAACAGAAAACATTATAGACAGCAGCAACATTAAAGCATTAAAACAGCGTCAGCAGCTAATACAGCGAAATAAGACAGGCCCCAGAGCACCGCAGACAGACAGACATTATAGACACCCACATATAATTTTGTGTTTGTTTTTTAAAAGCACCAGAGAACCTCCACAACCTCCATAACCAACAATGAATGATGGCCTGGAATAGAGCTTTGACTATCATGAAATTGAACAGAAATCTCACTTGGGCGCTTTAAATTTGTATGTGAGCAGAGAAAAAAAAAAGTAACACGAGCTTCATAGAATGCTTGGATAAAAAAAAAACCTCACGAAAGAAAAAACGTTTTGAGAACCTTGGATCAGGGGACCCCGACACACGTGCGGGTGGAGCTGCTGATAATTCACCACAAGAAATGTGAAATTGAAAAATTCAAATTTAATTGAGTACATCCTCCCGCTAAGGCCCACCACTGCTACCGCCGTCATCTCCATAGCCATCACTAATACCACCCTCATCATCATCAGCAGCAGCAGCATCGGCATAAGCATTTGTCCAAGCACAAAAAATCATCATAAACTTTGACGGCCTGTTATCTCTCACGGAGATGATTCTTTGGAGAAACAAAGCGCAAAAAAAAAATCAACGGACCCTTTTATAAAATTATTCTATTTGCACTGAGATTTGATTTGGTTGCTATGTAGTGAGTGGGTGGGAGAGAAAGAGCGAGTGAGAGACACAGAGGGAGAGTTGAAGAGAAAAAGAAGGCCGATGATATTAAAGCAACTTTACTGGCAATTTATTTTTATTAAATTATGTGCACATTATTTGTAAATCTTCATACAGTGGAATCTAGGGTTTATAAGACAAGGATAATCAAAACTAAAACCCGGTTTGCACTGCTCATTAAATCCGGATTAAAGGATCTCATCAGCTGATTTTAAAAAGGGAAAACGGATGATATTTAATCCAGATTTAAAGAGCATTGTAAACGGGGGTTAATAAGAAAAGCAAATGTTTTCTGTAACCTGGCATCAACTCGAAGCCGAACACAAATCAATTGCCATATTCTTTAATGAACAGCAGATACGGGACTTGAAACGGGGTGTAAGCTAGTTTGGCAACAAATTTGTCAGTCATACAGAGAGAACTAAGTAAAAAAGCAGTGTCCTAAGAAAAACAAATAAGACTCAATCTTTTGCTAAAGTCTTAGGAAAACTCAAAAAGGGAAAATGTATCTGACGGCAACCCACAACCCTTGTCCATCTCCACTCAAGCAATATATAAGATATGGAAAATGGGTCAGTAGGTGTCTATTCTCAAGCCAGGTTAATCAACAGACCACAATCCCATGGCAGCCGGTTGAGCGTACCGGATTGACCCGATGGAACCCTACATCGGCAAGAGCTGCCGTCTCGGTGTACAACAGACTGCTACAACAACAGGCCAAGGAAGATTAATTACACCGATGTCTTTCCTGTCTTCAAAAAATATCCCAACAACAGCACAGGCATTGAGAAGCGAAACTGTTGATAATATCATAAAAAAGCTTAAATATGAGAAACTATTACCCAAACTAAATCTTGATGTGTGTGCTTAATAAGTAGGTGAGTTGGAGAAGAAGGATACCTAAAGCAGACCCTTAAACTGCGTAATTCATTCATAGTAAAAGTTTCCGGCACGGGATAGCTGTGAACACCACTCAAGTGGGAACATTGAGGTCCGATCTGTGTGGTGTTCATTGCTTGCACGAGAAGTTTAGCTGCGAGCTACCCGGTGTATCCGCAGGTTGCGGATAGTGGAATGCTCCATCTGGAGTAGCTGTAACTGCAGTCGTGTACAATCAGCGGTATCGAACGGAGAGTCTCAGTGAGAGGTCGGGTGGCACCGGCTCTTCCACAAATACTGGTGCCTACGATGCTCGATATGACTAGGCGAGTTATTGGCACTTTTAAATAACCAATGACCACCTTGTTCCCGCGGCGATCGGTCCTTTGGACCGGAACGAGCTTGCTCACCTACAGGAGTTTGACGAGGATCGCTACCTCCACATAAAAATGTAGTTACACAACAACAACATAGTAAAAGATGAAAAAAGAGCCAATACGGAGACTTCTTGCACTAATTTCATTTCATTTTTTCATTTTTCATTTATTAACCAAATATGTAATATAAAGCCAATAAGGCCCATAAAATAATTACATACAAACATTTCAGTAACCTGAGTATAACAGATAATTAAATTCATTTCTTAACATAATGAGGTACTTTATTATATTTACCTAATATTTGGCTCCCCAGCCATTAAAAATAAAGAATATAAAAGAAATCCAAATGGAAGAGAGCGATAAATAGAAAGTGGTCCAACAAAGTGCACAAGAATTAAAAAAAGCGCAGCTATATTTAAAAATAGTGCAGCTTTGAAAATCCGATGTAAGAATAGAACAAGGAGAAAAAAATTAACCATCAGCAAAAGAGTTATAAAAATCAAAAAGTTTTAAACGGAAAACGTTGTTGGAATGGGAAAAGATGCGTAATTCATGAGGCAGTCGGTTCCAGCATCTTGCTACTCTAACAGCATATGATCTCGCATATATGTTTCTTCTAATTCTAGGAATAAATAATTGCGGGTTTCTAGTAGACCGAGAGAATACAAAAATCCTCCTTAGAGGAACAGGTCTAATATTAGCAAAAGCGTTATGAAAAAGTAGTAAATTCCTACACTCAACAAACCTTTTAAATGAGCAATTGAGAAAACGTTTTACGAAGCAAGATATACGATCTCGTCTTCGGACATTGTAGACAAACCGCACAACGGAATTTACAATTCGCCTCAATTTTGTAAAGTTAGCCTGAATAGTACCTGAAAAAACCTCCAAACCGTAAAGTATCTGAGACATTAACAGAGAATAAGCCAGAAGCTTTCTCACCTTGAAAGGTAGGTAAACAATAGAAGAATACATTTTACGAAGGCAAGACCAAACCTTCCCTGACAAGGCATCAATATGGTACCTAAAAGATAACTCAGTGTCAACAATAACACCCAAACATCTATGTCGGTCGACAAACTCAATCTCCGAATTTCCAACAAAAATGTTAAGAGATGTGGTAGTAAAGTTTCCAAACATTAGAGCCTTGGATTTAGAGGGATTAATCCTTAAAGCATTGGCAGAAGCCCAGTTAACAACCCTGCCCAAAACCGAATTTATATCATTCTCAAGAATATCAGGTGTTGTAGAACTGCCATTAAAAAGCAAGAAAATGTCATCAGCAAACATAAACGCCTCACAACTCCTACAAGAAGTAAAACGATGCAAATCATTCACGTAAAGTATAAATAAAAGTGGACCCAAGATGGAACCTTGTGGTACACCAGAATGAAGAGAAAGCATGCTTGAGTTTGCACCGCTCAGAACCACAAACTGAGATCTGTTACTTAAGTAAGAAAGTATCAGTTTGCAGGCAGATGTAGAAAAATTGAAAAAATCACGCAATTTAGTAAGTAATCGAACAAAATTAATAGAATTGAAGGCTTTTGACAAGTCAAGAGAAACCATCACACTGCGTTTTCCGTTATTGGCATTCACTCGGATGGAATCAGTTAGCTTAAGCAGCAAATGAGTGGTGTTGAGTCCTTGGCGAAAGGCATATTGCATATCGTGTATTCGAAGCTGCGATGATTGTAATATTTGATTCTTCATTATGTGTTCAACAATCTTAGACATTGCAGGAAGTATGGAGATAGGCCGTAAATCATCAACCCTTCTAACATGCTTCGCTTTGGGAATCGGTATAACCCTGGCAATCTTCCAAGCCAAGGGAAAAGAAGAAGACATCAGAATAAAATTAACAAGATCCAAAATAACATCGGAAACATAAGGAAAGACGGTCTTGATAAAACGCATTGGAATACCATCCACACCAACTGACCCAGACTTCACCCTACTTATAGCTTCAATAATTTCAAACTCATTCACACAACAAAACGAAAAGGAAGAGTCAGTCTCTCCTTCACATGAGAATTGAGACCCATCATCGTGCGTTCCACCACCTTCAACAAAAAACTCATTAACTTCGTTCGCATCAAAATCATCATTGAAGTTATCATCACCAACATATCCAGAATGTTTGAGAACTTTCCACATACCAGTTGCATCAAGCCCCCAAAAAAGTTTAGAAAAATGGTTGCGTCTTATCCGACGAATAACAGACTTCGCCTTGTTCCTATACTTGCAATACGTTTTCCACTTCTCATCTGATCTACAAGATAGAAATGCAGAATAAGACAAATCCCTTAAAGATCTAGCAAGAACAATCTCTCTAGACTCCATCCACTTGTCATTACAATCACGTATCTTTCTCTTGACTGTAGGAACAAAAGAGAACAAACTATTTAGGAGAGAGGAAACCAGTGCGCATTTAGTATCAACATCCCTGGCGTTGAAGACTGCATAACGGTCGAAATCTTCTAAAGAGGCAAACAAACCAACCCAATCAATATTTTTGTAGTCACGAAACTCAAAAAACTCAGGTGGCTGCTGAAAATTATAATGAAGAGATGCAAATATAAGAGAATGGTCAGAAACGGAGGGACACTGTACTTGGTCCGAATAAGAAATTAAAGAAGGGTTACTAACTAACATGAAATCAATTAAAGAAGTAGATCGGCACCTTAAATCAAAATGTGTAGGTTTGGAATTGTGAACCAAGTTTAAGTTATATCTCGTACAAAAAGAACGACATGAATTCGCCCTAGAAATATTAAAGAGGTTACAATTGAAATCTCCAAGGACAACAACTCCTGCATACCTAGAAAAAAGATCTTTATGACAGCTCTCAAAGTCGTCCAAATCACCTGTCGGTAAGTATACAACACCAAGAAGCAGCTTAACCTCATTCATTTCCTATATTGCCAAAAATAAGGGAAATGGTTTCATATGGGTGTCATATAGAATGATCTCTCTCCCAATCCGGACGGAAAAACTCTTGAAGTATTGCTCCTGCCCAGATTGACCTGCGAACGGGCTTTCCTGGAGTAAAGCCTGTACGCTCTAAAAAAGGCATTCATTTCGGCTGATCACTCACGCCGCTTTTTTAATGACACTATTAAGTCTCATCTTACAAAATTGTTGAAGAGTTTGCCAAACATTGACGTGAAGTTAAGAAAATCGAAACCCAGTAAATTTAAACATTTAAACAGAAACTTCCCCCGAGTGAAGTTCTCTTGCTTTGTGATTAATCTTTAAAAAAAATTCTCTCCACCTCTACTGGTCCACATTGACCATGTCTAAATAACTACTTTCAGGACCTGATGGGTTCTGGGTCCTTCGTTACAGCTTCATGGGATTATTCAGCAGTCGTAGCCTATAAATCTCCCTTGTGAGGTCATTGGGCATTTTGTTCACTGCCGGTAGAAGAAATACTAGATAGCCATGGTAAAGATGACCTTTCCTTTCAGATTTTGATGGCATTTAGTGAACTAAAAACGGCCTGGCCTTAAGCTTGGTTACAGCTTCATTGTTACCTTTATAGGCACAACCGTTATAACCTGCTAGCTGGTCGATATTGCCTGAAGTCTGTCACTACTGTGGTATCACAATGGACTAAAAATTGTCTGAGTCTGTAAAGGACAGCCACCCTAACCTATCTCTCGAGTTGACATCTATAGGTCATATAAATCTATCCCCCACTTTCACATTTCAAGCCCCTAGAGGGCATGAATCTTGTCCGTTTTGGCAGAAATTATGCACAATTACTTCTCTATAATTTCCACAATCCAAAATAAGAATGGCCCGAATTGGTACATAACCCGATATAGCGGCCATATAAACGGATACCCCAATTTTTACTTTTTGAGCCCCTGTAGTGCACAATTCCTATATTTGACTGAAATTTAGCAGAATGACTTCTAGCAAGTTTGGTTAGTTACCGATCCATGGTGGAGGGTACATAAGATTCCGCCCGACAAGGCTATACGGCTAACCTGCTCCGAATTTTACCGAAATTTACATCTATACTGTATGCAATGGGCAGATACGTTCATCATCGATTAAATGTACCGCATGTAACAGCTGGAATCGCAGGAATAACAATTGTTCGGCCATTCCTAGATCAAGAGACTGAAATATAAATTAAGAGGAGCATCTTGTGCAAAAATATCCACATCAGCGTCAAGACCACTGCCACACATCATCAACAAAGATAGAGACACCAGGAACGGTCCATCTTTTCAATTGGGCACCACCATTTACAATCTGGACCCAGGATGCGTCATAGAAACCCACAACATCACCTACAATCTCGACCAAGTATACGTCATAGGAACCAACAACATCAATAAATGGCCAACAAGACAGTGTAATTCAACGGCAGATTGATTATGGACATCTATGATAGAGGTAGAATCCCATGGCAACCAGTTGTATGTACAGGATTGACCAAATGGAGTCTTTCATCTGCTACAAGAATATGATGCAGGTGGCAGCCCGTTGTTCCTGCCGCATTAACCTGATGCAGTCCTTCATCAACAAGGGCTGCCGCCCAGTGTACAACACACTGCTACAACAACAGCAAAACAATATGATAGAGACCGCAATATTTCTGGAGCAAGAAATGAAGAATATATCCAGAACTGAATAAAACTTTCCTTGTAAAAGTTATCTCCCAGTGAGTGGGTCTATCTACCAAAAGGATTCAGCTGACGAGAACAGGTGGCCAATTATTGTTGTTGTAATCACATGTCTATATGTGGAGTTGGCGATCCTCATCTAGCTCCCATAGATGAGAAGCTCGTTCCGGTCCAAAGGACCTAACGCAGCGGCAACTGGCCAATTATTGTTATCCCCTTGTGCAGGAATCAACCCCACACCTTCTACAAAGAACTACTATGGGAAGGGTGTAAATCCTTCTCTTACGACAAGGGCTATAAGCCGATTCAGGTTATTAAGGATCAATCTACCTGCCTCCATACTCTTCCAATCTGACCTGTCTCTATACCCCATGATGCTGGCAGTTACCGAAACTGTAGTTGTAACTGCGTCTATGTTATTGACTTTATACCTAGTTATTGTACTGGATGTAGCCACATGCTTACATTTGGGGGTAATGGATCTTCCTCCAATTTCTTGAGATTTGCGGTAAATTACCCAACTAACACAGTCTACTTTTTTGTTAAATTTTCTGTTAGGTTAGTAAGAGTGGCAGTCTATTTTATAAGCGGACTTACTTTTATTGTACAATTCGAGACCATGTGATACCACAGCAGCGGCAAACCAGGTCTCTGGAGGGAAAAGAACCCACGACCCCCGCACTGGTAATCCGAGTACGCTAACAACTCAGCCGCCGGGGCGACCTAAATTTCCTGTAGCTTTCTCATTAAAATCTTGACTTGAACTCGGTAAAATCTTGTCAAAATCAACAAACGATACATGATTCGACCGCCCAAAGATTTTTCTCTGAACATCTCCCCTAGAGCCTAAGAAAATCACATGCAAATCTTATTCCCTTAATATTTTTTAAAAACTTGGGCAGCACTTACCTTATTTTCAACAGATGAATATTCCACAATATTTGAAGAGATGTTTCACAACTGCTTAGCAAATGTTGCAAAAAAATCCGCAGAGTAATGCCTGCCTTAGAAAATTCTAAGATTTTTGTTTTTGTTGTTTTTTTTTTCTTTCAGTTACACAAACAAACACACACCACTTTACTACACTACAAAAGAAATTCATAGATCTAATAAAACCGAATTCAAATATAAAATAAACACTTTTCCAAAGACACAATTTAAACAATTTGTTTCCGGCCAATTGCAAAGAAGACGAAGAAGAATTTTTCTGAACAAAATCAATCTTTTTTCGTTTTGCCTTTTGATGGACCACCCGAAAACCTCCCCCCACCTCATAATAGAGCAAGATTAACTAGTTGTCAACAAAGAGGTGGCAGCCCTCTCTCTCTCACACAACACTCAAATTGTCATTTGCCACAAGCAAAGGAAAAGAAATGTCAAAAAGTCTACTATGCCACAAAGAAAGAGAGAGAGAAAGGGCGAGAGAGAGAGTAAAAAACAGTAATATGACAACAGCCATAGAACGGAAAAAGTTATGAATGAAAAAAAAAAAACAAGTAGGCTTTAATAGAAGGAAAGCAAAAAATAGAACGAGTAGAGAGAAAATATATGCTAAAGAAAAATTAATAACCAACAAATTTTAAAATATTATATTAAAAGGCTTATTAGATGTTTTGATTAAGTTGGTTGGAAAAACAGGGGGTAAGTTCTTGGAAAATATTATAAAATAGTCTCTCTGCACTGCTACGTGGGAGCCCAAAACAAATTGATTATAATTTTGTCTAGTAGTGGTCTTTTTCCGAGTTGTTTTATTTTATATATGGCTGGCTGGTTCTATGTTGTTTATGCCTCTAATAATTATTATTTTTTTCTTTCTTGGGCTTTACTCTTTCCAAACCACTTCACATACAATTGGCAAGAAGCTCACTTTAACACACACTTGTGCAAAACAACCACAGAATGAGAATAATTTTCTTAAACTTTTTTTTTGTTTTTCATAAAGCCACGCGAATTATATACAAGTTTTTGAAACACAGTTTTTTACACAATTGTATATTGTTTATTTCTTTTGTAATTTCGCTATGGCAATTTTTCTCTTTTCGCGTTAACTTACATTATCTCATAAGTTTTTCGTAGCGATTTTTATAAAACACTGCAAAAACACACACACACATTTACTGCACAGAATAGGCAAAAAATTAAAAGCAACACAGCGAAACTATTAGCCACGCATAGGTTAGCGACGGTACCCAGAAATTGCCAAAATGCAACTTTGGCCGCAAAACAACAAACTTTTATGCAACCAATGTAATAATTTTTGTATATTTTTATTTAATTTCAAATGCACCAATCGATTATAACAAATTTTTGTTCCGTTCCGCCCGCAAAAAATTAAATAATCCGCAACTCCGCCCGCAATGTTTAACGTTCAATGTTTAAGGTGTTTCTGCCCAAGATTTGCTGAATGGCACAGATGTTCAATACGGAGACTCTTACATTAATCAAGAGTCTATGACATCAAGTGCAGCAAATTAAGAGAAGAGAGAATTTAAAAGAGAACTGTGTACAAACAATTAATGCAATTGTCGATTGAGAACCTTTTATTTGCTTTTAAACTTTAAATTATTTTTACAAAACATTTTTTAACTTTCTTGTTAGCATCTTTTTGTGGATTTACTTATTTATAATGTTTTTCTATAATTTTTATGTTCTACCAATTCCTTTTTCTCCTCTCTTAGTTAACAAACATGAAATAAAAAAAATGTCAAATTACTGTTGCCAGATTTTTTTAAGAGAGATCCCAGAAATTCCAAAGAAAATCTTCAAAAAATCCCCATTAAAAAGATTGTTTCGCGAGCGAAATTTGACATCAATCAAATATTTTTGTTTCGATGCCAAGACACGTTTCTTTATCTGCACTTTTTGTTTACTCTATTTTATATATTTTATCTCAAATGAAAAAAATACGAACAATTGAAACCAATGAAACAATTAAAATCATACCTGCAATAGCTTCAAGCGTTGCCACTATAATAGTTTTTTTTGCCATTTTCCTCACTATAAACAGAGTACTACATTTCCGCTGATTTTCGGCCAATGTTTCGTTTATAGAGTTTGACAGCATTCCGCCCGAAAAACTGAATAGAATACTCAGCCTAAGATAATCCCATAAAGAAAAACGGCAAGGGCTGCCGTCTACAGCGAAATATTTATTTACGACCATATAAAGTATATATAATTTTGATCGTCGCTAAAATCTCAAACAATTCAGCGATGTCCACGTGTCTTTACAAATAAAACTATTCCACATCGCAGCAAAGGTATGGTATTTTCTCGCAAACTAAATGGTGTTGGCTTTTTTTTCGAAAAATGCATTTTCTCAGTTATAAATACCTATGTATAATAGGATGGATAGTAGATGAAATGATCTGCAATAAAGGGATTTAACACTTTTATCCAACAAAGTGTAAAATATTTCTCGTTTTTGGTTTTTGAAAATAAAGTTATTTATATATTGGGTAGCCCAAAAAGTAATTGCGGATTTTTCATATAGTCGGGGTTGACAAATTTTTTCACAGCTTGTGACTCTGTAATTGCATTCTTTCTTCTGTCAGTTATCAGCTGTGACTTTTACCTTGCTTTAGAAAAAAAGTGTAAAAAAAGTATATTTGATTAAAGTTCATTCTAAGTTTTATTAAAAATTCATTCACTTTCTTTTAAAAAAATCCACAATTAGTTTTTGGGCAACCCAATATATTTTGGAAGTGGGACCATACAGTTTCCAGTTTTTGTACGATTGATTCAAGCTTATGCTTCCTCTTAATATGTCTAAAATATTTATTATTTATGTATTTAAAATGTGAAATTCCACATTTCCCCAATAAATTGAAGAGATTCGTTTTTCGTAGTTGCCATTTTTCCATTTTTCGTTGAGAGATATCACTAGTCTGCTACAATCTATCGTCTGATCTGTGGAATGGAGGAATAGCGATTGGGTTGTAAGTATTCTGCACTACATTTTACAATTGTGCGGAATCATGAAATGATGGAATGGTGGAATGGGCGATCCCATCAACAGTGGAATGAAGGAATAGAGATTATGTTAATACTATTTTGCGGGGAGAAGAGAGATAAACAAAAGCGAAATCGATTTCAAGACTAAATCGATAAAAGTACAAAAAAAAAATTTGTGTACTAGGCCTGTTCCGAGAACTCTGTTCCCAACACTACTAAAAATATAATAAAAATTAATCAACGCAAAAAAATCCGTCCGCAAATGTTTGAATGCTTAATGTTTAAGTCTAGCTGAGTAGTGAAGAGGGCGTGTGAGTGGAAGTAGAAAGAAGAAAAAAAGCGAAATCGACTTGAAGACAGTCGGCCAGGTTTGACCAAAGTGGGTAAAAAAGAATAAGAGTGGGTTTCTGCTTTGTCTTCCCCATACCGTTAAACAAAACTCGCGTTAAAGACACAATCTGTTCGATGTATTCCAATTGAATTCACATTGAGGGTCGGTTGTTTCCGTTTTGATTCGGGCATTTGTTCGAAAAATTTTTCGTATTTTGCTTTGTTTTTTTGCAACCGAAAGTTTTAATAAAAGGAAACAGGTAATATCGAAAGCAATTCAAACATATTGTGTCTTTTGTTTTGTCACTGGTCATCCCGAATTGGGCTCTGATGCCAACTCTTCTTTTTTTACCCTATTTGGGTACCTATTACCTTATTTGGGTAGGTACCCATTGAACCAAAAAGGTTCAATGGGTACGTAAATAAGCAGGATTGTCGATTTTGGAGTAAAGATCAGCCAGAAGCATTGCAAGAGCTACCAATGCATCCAGAAAAAGTTACAGTTTAATGCGGTTTATGGGCTGTTGGCATCTTTGGACCGTACTACTTCAAAGATGATGCGAATCGTAAAGTAACTGCGAATGGTGAGCGCTACCGGAAGTTGATATCCAACTTTTTTTGTCCAAAATTCAAGAGCTTGACTTGCAGAACATGTGGTTTTAACAAGACGGTGCCATATGCCACACAGCACGCCTAACAATGGACTTATTAGAGGCGAATTTGGTGACCGGACACATGGGACCGGACACTTGGCTAGGCGGCCATTTAACGTGTCTATACAGACAAGTCCGCTTCAATTGCCAAAATGGACTAAGGGGATGGACTATTTTAGGCGCAGTCACGGTCAACATTTGCTTGAAATAATCTACAAACATTATATTATATGGACCGTACTATCGATTCAAATAAAGATTTCATGTATTTTTCGGAATTTTATGTGTCTCATTGGACCGGCCAGCCAAATCGGTAAAAATTGCATCTTTCAGGGGCTTAAGAAGTCAAATCGGGCGATCGGTTTATATGGGAGCTATATCATGTTCTTGACCGATTTTAACCGTTCTTGGCACAGTGGTTGGGAGTCATAACAGATCACCATGTACAAAATTTCAGTTAATCGGATCAAAATTGCGGCTTCCAGGGGCATAAGAAGTCAAATAGGGCGATCTGTTTATATGGGAGCTATATCAGGTTATACACAGATTTAAACCGTACTTGACACAGTTGTTGGAAGTTAAAATAGAAGACTATATGCAAAATTTCAGCCAAATTGGACAAAAATTGCTGCTTCCAGGGGCTCAGGAAGTCAAATCAGGTTTATATGGGAGCTATATCAGGTTATAGACAGATTTGGACCGTATGTGGCACAGTTGTTGGAAGTCATAACAGAACACTATGTGCACAATTTCAGATACATCGGACAATAATTGTGGGCTCAAGTCAAATCGGGATATCAGTTTATATGGGAGCTATATCCAAATCTGAACCGATATGGCCCATTTACAATCCCCAACGACTTACATCAATATTAAGCTAGCTCGACGTGTTCGACCGCTATCGTGATTTCGACAGACGAACGGAGGGACATGGCTAGTTCGAATCAGAATTTCAAGACGATCAAGAATATATATGCTTTATGGGGTCCTAGATTAATATTGCGGGGTGTCACAAACGGAATGAGTAGACCCCCATATTATGGTGGTGGATATAAAAAGTTTTCATATTCGTCTTAAACCATCACCATAAGTCACAACAAGTAAGAGCGTACTAAGTTCGACAGGGTCGAATTTTAAATACCCTCCACCATGGATAGCATTTGTCGCGTTCTTTGCGCAGTATCTCCTTTTAGGAAACAAAGGATAATGAATAAGAACTGTAATGCTATTGGAGTCATTGTGTAATATTTCAGTCCACTCGGAAAAGACTTGCGCCTTGTAGGTGCTCAAGAAGCAAAATCGGGAGATCGGTTTATATGGTAGCTGTATCAAGCCAAAGATGGGTTTAGACCATATTGGACACGTATGTTGAAGATCATGGGAGAAGCCGTTGTACAAAATTTCTGCCAAATCGGAAAAGAATTGTGCCCTTTAGAGGCTCAAGAAGTCAAGATCCCAGATCGGTTTATATGGCAGTTATGTCAGGTTATGTACCGATTTGCGCCATGCTTCGCACAGTTGCTGGAAGTCATAACAAAGCACCTCATGCAAAATTTCAGCCAAATCGAAGAAGTAAAATCGGGAGATCGACTTATATGGAAGCTATATCAGGTTATTTACCGATCTGCGCTATATTCGCACAGTTGTTGGAAGTGATACCAAAACACCATGTGCAAAATTACTGCCAAATCGGATAAGAATTGCACCCTCTAAATGCTGAAGAATTCAATGCCAAAGATGGGTTTACATAACAGCTATATCAGGTTACGAACCGATTTCAAGCATACTTAGCCTTCTAGAGGCTCAAGATGTCAAGACCCAAAACGGTTTATATGACAGCTATATCGAAACATGGACCGATTTGGCCCATTTACAATCCCAACCGACATACACTTATAGAGACTATTTGTGCAAAATTCCCAGCGCCTTGCTCTGCTCCTTCGTTAGTGTGCTTTCGACAGACTGACGGACGGACGGACATGGCTAGGTCGACTTAAAATGTCATGATGATCAAGAATGTTTATACTTTATGGGGTCTTAGACGCATATTTCGAGGTGTTAAAAACAGAATGAAGAAGTTAGTATATCCCCATCCTACGGTGGAGGGTATAAAAGGGTACTATTACACTAAACTAACCCTCATCCCAAGTAGGCAGAGCACATAAGACTACTAACTTTTTTTTATTCCAAAAGCTGAACAGAATACCCTGCTTAAGTGATCAGACGACACAACCTTGTTTACTGAATCCTGATGCGGTGCCAGATACACAACAACAAACAGCAATTATCTTTGTCTATGCACTCTTTTCGTGGAAAGGGTTCATAATTGTATCAACAAAATGCCGATTTGTTGTTCAAATAGATTATTACACCATGTTTATCCGATTCAACCACCCTTTCTACATTGCGGTTGGTAATTTGGCTATTAATTCACTCGATTGCAGGGTGACATGGTAATTCGAAAACTTCTTAAAATATGTTTCCTTAGCAGTGACTTGAACCAATGCCAGAAAACAAGCACCCACTAGTTTTAGTATTGAAACTGTTCGCTAGATGTCACTGCTAAAATTGAAATAAGTTTGATTCTACTCAGACCATCATGCCGTTGTTTACAAGGGTAAATTAATTGAGTAAATTAATTAGAACTACAGCCTTATTCGGATTGTGCCATGTCCGTAGGCCTGTTCATCGGTTTGTATGCTTGTCTGTCAGTTGTATTCAAGCTACAGTCTTTATAAAATATTGGCACATGGATTGCGAATCTGGATGTAAGGTGGTGGATCCATGTTAGGAGATGGTCTGAACCCAATAAAATGACGGGCTGCTAAGAAACGTCATTCAACGAACTAGGCTTCCCAAGGGAAGTGTTTGGTAAATTGCTTCAGCACCCATATGAGTATCCACATTGGCATTTCCCCATATTCTGTCCATTTCCCCCCTCATTGTGTTCTCGTTATCCAATTTCAAATCATAATTTTAAAATTTATTCTTCATAAATTTTTGACACATTTCTAATGGGCTTAAAGACATTCCATTTAGTTAATCATCAACTTTGCAAACTTTTATTACATCTCTGGCCAACTCATCAACATCCTCAAAGGCAATATGAGGGGAGGGGTTTGGGGGTTAAGGCACCTTATAAGCGAAGTAAAGATGAACTTAATAAAAAAAAGGTTGTTGCTTAGGAGAGGGACAACAAGTCATGCTTAGCCTTGGAAGAAAGTTAAAAGAAGACAAAGATTGAAAGAATGCAATGAAGGTACAAAACTCCTTTCATTACTCTCCCTGGAGGGGGAGTAGGGGAAAGAGCAGCATACGCAAGTCAAACCCTCAGCTCTCTCTCGACACGTTTTACTACCCACCAAAGTAATAAAAGAAACAAAAAACAAGAAAACGTGAATGAAGGCAAACATTTGGTTGCAACGAAGAGTGGCAAATAAAATAAACTTCAATGGGAACATAAAAATTAAAATAAACAATAGCAGCACACTTTGAAATGCCAACGATAAAGGAAGGATAAAATTGGGGCCATAAGCCAGCATACTCACACAGACACACACACTCGCAAACACAAACCAAAGGTACTTCTTGCAAAGGAAATATGTATGCCACCATAAGTATGAGCAGCAGCTGAGCAATGGCAACTAAGCAAATCCAGCAGAGTAACAAACGGAAATAGTCCAATGGACCTTTTTATGATAGTGCGAGAAGGCACTTCACTGTACAACACTCGTAGAGAGGGAGCAGAGTGCAGCTGCTATTATTTTCATGTTTGCAGGTATTGCAGTGCGTGGCATTCCATGTATTTTTAGAGCTTCCTTAGCCCTTCCACATGGCCTCATGGCCAAGAAACTTTCTTCGGAACACACAATTAAAAACGCTCAGTGTGATAGTAGCTAGAACATCATCTCTGCCCATGAAATGCTGCATAAAGTTTATTTTTATTATAGTTCGCCGCTATTGGCTTTTGGTAGGGAACTTCAATGTTCCACAGCACAATTTGATGATGCATAAAATTGTCCATGAAGAATTAATGCGTTGTTACCAACCAATACCAACACCTCCAACAGCATCATCAGCAACACACATTATGGAAGGAAGTTTGAAATTTGAATTTAACTGATTAAACAAATATTGCCCCCCACCATAGGATGGGGGTATACTAACTTCGCTATTCCGTTTGTAACACCTCGAAATATTGATCTAAGATCCCATAAATCGTCTCGAGATTTTTAGTCGATCCAGCCATGTCCGTCCATATGTCTGTCCGTCTGTCTGTAAAAAGCGCACTAGCTTTCGAAGGAGTAAAGCTTGAAATTTTGCACAAATACTTCCTATTAGTGTAGGTCAGTTGGGATTGTAAATGGGCCATATCGGTCCATATTTAGATATATAGCTGCCATATAAACCGATCTCCCGAATTTATTTCTTGAGCCTGTAGATGGCGCACTTCTTATTCGATTGTACCGAAATTTTACACACTTACTTTTCCAATGACTTCCAACTTATGAGCTAAGTAAGGTGCAAATCGGCCCAAAACCTGATATAGCTCCCATATAAACCGATCTTCCGATTTGACTTCTTGAGCATTTAGAGGGCGCAATTTTTACGATTTTTGGCGGAAATTTTGTACCATGACGTCCTCTATGATGATGTTCCAAATATGGGTTGAATCCATTCATAACCTGTTATAGCTCTCATATCAACCGATCTCCCGGTTTTACATCTTGAGCCTCTAGAGGGCGCACTTCTTATTCGATTGTACCGAAATTTTACACACTTACTTTTCCAAAGACTTCCAAATTATGAGCTAAGTAAGGTGAAAATCGACCCAAAACCTGATATAGCTCCCATATAAACCGATCTTTCGATTTGACTTCTTGAGCCTCTAAAGGGCGCAATTTTTATCGGATTTGGCTGAATTTTTGTAATATAACGTCTTCTATGATGCTTAATGGATGTACCCAATATGGTCTGAATTGGTTCATAACCTGTTATAGCTCCCATATAAACCGGCCTCCCGATTTTACTTCTTGAGCCTAAATATGGTCTAAAACGGCCCGTAACCTAATATAGCTCCCATGCGAACCGATATCCTCATTTTACTTCTTAAGTCCCTCTAGAACGCAATTCTTATCCGATTTGGTTGAAATTTTGCACAATGGGATCTTCTACTGTCTTTAACATCCAAGCCAAGTATGGTCCGAATTAATGAAAATATAAAATGTTGTTGAGGGACCGGGGGACAAAAACTTAAAAATTGGTACCGATATTTTTTCTATAAAAATTTGGTATCGAAATTTTTTTGGTAGCAACTTTTTTTCTGATAAAAATTCTTAAATTGTTTTTCTATAAAAAATAAAGAAAAAAAGTTTTTATGTAAAAAAAATGGTAGCAAAATTTTGACTACAAAAAATTGATGCTGAAATTTTTTTTAAAAAAATTGGTAACGAAATTTTTTTCTATAAAAAATTTGGAAGCGAAATTTTTTTATAAAAGAGTTGGTAGCGAAATTTTTTCTATAAAAAATTTGGTATCGCAATTTTTTTTATAAAAGATTTGGTACCAAAATTTTGTCTATAAAAAATTTGGCTTTGAAATTTTTTCCGTAGAAATTTGCTAGCGAAATTTTTTTTTTAAAACTTTGTTAGCGATTTTTTTTATGAATAACTTAATAGCGAAATTTTTTCTGTAAAAAATTTGGTGGCGAAATTTTTTTATATAAAATTTTGGTAGCGAAATTTTTTCCAGAAAAAATTTTGGTACCGAATTTTTATAGACAAAATTTTGGTACCAAATCTTTTATAGAAATTTTTTCTATAGAAACTTTGTTAGCGAATTTTTTTTATGAATAATTTGGTAGCGAAATTTTTTTATGAATAATTGGTGGCACAATTTTTTCTATGGAAAAGTTGGTAGCGAAATTTTTTGTGTAAAAAATTTGGTAACGAAATTTTTTGTTTAAAAAATTTGGTAACGAAATTTTTCTTTAAAAAATTTGGTACCAAAAATCTTTCTATAAAAAAAACTTGGCACCTAAAAATTTTTAACAAAAAAATTTGGAAGCGAAATATATTCTATAATAAATTTGGTTGGGAAATGTTTTCTGTAAAAAATTTGAGAGCAAAATAATTTCTCTAAAAAATTAAGTTGCGAGATTTTTTTTTATAAAAAATTAGCATCGAAATTTTTCTATAATTTTTAATAAAAAATTTGACAGCGAAATTTTTTCTATAACAAAGTTGGTACCAAATTTATTTTTATAAAAAATTTGGTAGCAAAATTTTTTCTATAAAAATTGGGTGGCGAAGATTTTTTTACAAAAAAATTTGGTAGCGAAATTTTTTCTATAAAAAATTTGGTATCGAAATTTTTTCGAATAACAATTTGATACCGATATTTTTTGTATATAGAAAATTTGATACCGAAATCTTTTCCATTAAAAATTTGGTAACGAATTTTTTTCTATAAAATATTTGGTAGCGAAATTTATTCTATAAAAATTTCGGTAGCAAAATTTTTTTCTAAAAAAATTTGGTAGTGAAATTGTTGTCTATAAAAAAATTTGACAGCGAAAATTTTTCTATAAAAAATTTGGTGAAATTTTTTGTAAAAAAATTTAAATTTTTTCTTTATACAAATTAGGTTGCGAAATTTAAAAAAAAAAATTGTTGAGAAATTTTTTGTATAATAAATTTAATATGAAAATGATACCGAATATTTTTTATACAAAAAATTTCGTAACGAAATTTTTTACCAATATTTTTTTCATAAAAAATTTGGTAGCGAAATTTTTTTTAAAAAAAATTTGGTAGCGAAATTAAAAAAAAAAAAAAATTGGTAGCGAAATTTTTTTCTGCAAAAAACTTTGGTTTTGAAATTTTTTTGAAAAAAAAATTTTGTTGAGAAATTTTTTTGTACGAAAAATTTAATATAAAAATGTTTCTATAAATATTTGGTATCGAAATGTTTTCTATAAAAAAATTGATACCAATGTTTTTTATACAAAAATTTGGTAGCGAAATTTTTTATGCAACTAACGTGGTAGCTAAATATTTTTTATAAAAATTTGGTAGTGATATCCATTTTAAAAAACAAAAAAAATACCAAAAATTTTTGCATATAAAATTGGTTGCGAAAAATTTTCCTATAAAATTGGTACCAATTTTTTTTTCTATAAATATTTGGTAGCGAAAATTTTTCAATAAAAGAATTTGGTAGCGAAATTTTTTCTATAATAAAATTGGTACCGAAAATTTAAAAAAAAAATCGGTCGCAAAATATTTTCTATAAAAAATTGGCAATGAAATAGTTTCTATAAAAATTAAAAAACGAAATTTTTCCCATAAGAAATTTGGTAGCGATTTTTTCCCTAAAAAAATTTGAAACTGCAATATTTTCTGTCAGAAATTTGAATGCGAAGTTTTAACTAGGAAAAATTCTGTTGCACAATTTTTTTTGACAAAATTTGGAAGCGAAATTTGTTCTATAAGAAATTGGGTAGCGATTTTTTTTATAATTTTTTTTCTAATAAAAAGCTTGGTAATACAAATTTGACATAAGAAACAATGAGTGCTGAATCCGAACGATGTGCCGCAATGCGACACCTCTTTGGGAGGAAGTTTTTACATGGAACATGGTGCTATATTACCTCACAAATGTCTCCAGCATTCGGAGGGGAAAATCACCGCTGAAAATTTTTTTAATAATGTTTTCCTCAGGATTCGAACTCTGGCGTTCAGCGTCATAGGCTGACATTCTATCCTCTACGATATGGTGGCCAAATCGGTAGCGAAATTTTTTCTATAAAAATTTGTTAGCGACAACATTAAAAAAGCAATTTTGGTTACATTTTTTCTATACAAAATTTAGTAGTAAAATTTTTTTTATATAAAATTGGTAGCAAAATATTTTTCATACGGAATTGGTAGCGATATTTTGTTCATATACAATTGGTAGCGAAAATTTTTCCACATAAAATTTATACCGAAATTTTTTCTACAAAAATTTGGTGGCGAAAAATTTGGTACCAAAATTTTTTTCTCTAAAAAATTTGTAGCAAAATTTTTCTTAAAAAAAATTTTTAGCGAAATTTTATTAATTAAAAATTTTTAGCGAAATTTTATTAATTAAAAATTTTGTAGCTAAATTTTTTTTTATTAAAAAATTGGTTGCGAAATTTTTTTATTAAAAATTAGGTAGCGAAATTTTTTTTATTAAAAAATTGGTAGCGAAATTTTTTTTAATAAAAGATAGGTAGCGAAATTTTTTTTTTTTAATTGGTAGCGAAATTTTTTAATAAAGAATTGGTAGCAAAATTTTTTTATTAAAAAATTGGCAGCGAAATTTTTTCTAAAAAAAATTTGGTAGCGAAATTTTTTTATTAATAGTTTGGTAGCGAAATTCTTTCTACAAAAAATTGCTATCGAAGTTTTCTCAATGAAAAAATTTCGCACAGATATTTTTGTTGTACTAAATTTGGTACCGAAACTTGTTCTTATAAGCTATTTGGAATACATAATTGCTTTTGTTTTTTCAATGAAAAATTGGAAGCCAAAGTTCCATATAAAAATTTTTCCATAAAAAAAGTTGTCATCAACTTCAAAACTCAATTATAATTTATGCTTATTTTATTATTGTAATGTTTTTGCAATTTACCTTCCAGAATAGAAAACTCAATTTCAGTATATTTAACACAATTGCATTTTGTTTATTTATGGCATATTATCACGAGCACTTACACACATTCCCAATGCATCATTGAACTTCCATGGCAATACTGGTACTTGGAAAATCGCAATCCTTTGTTGAAGATTTATTCTTAAGCACTTTGCACCATCCCTCCCTCCCTTGGCAACACCAACTCTTTCGTTAAACAAGTGTGTTGAGTATATCCTCGGTGATTATTATTATTACTCCTGCTTAAATTTACATGGAATCCTTGGGAAGACAGTTTATACAAAAGGTGTATAAGCAACCCAAACTCCCACCTTCTTGTTCCATACCCACATACGTATGTTATATTTCATTTAATAGTCAGCTGAGTTCCTGCAAACGAAGAAAAAAATATAATTTCTTTCTTTACATATCCTCCAGCAAACATGAATGATTTCTTAAGGACCCCATCCTTTTCAACTGACATCCTGTTGATGTGGAAGTTTCTGTGGCGTCGGAGGCAGTAGTGGCGGCATCTGACATATGTTTCATTCATTCATACATCAATCCGTTGGCAGTTCTTATTGTTCCTTTACATACTCTCATATCAACTACCGTTAAACCAGAGCCAAAAATAAAGTACATGCATACTCCTTGAGAATGGTTGAAAAAAAATTCGGTATATTTCGCGCTCTCAAAAATATGTTGAATGTGAAGAAAGCTAATGTATGAATGGGCTTCAAGGATGCCACTTTCACCTCTTATTCATATAGCCAAGTTAATTTCTGTTTCATCTACACGACCATACACAAGGCTGAATGTTTGCGACTGTGAATGAGAGTTAAAGGTAAAATAACTTTTTCGTTAATTTAAAAGAAAGTGAGACCCTTTCTGCTTTGGAATGAAAACAAATTAAAAGCAGCGAAAATTTCGCTACTAATCTTTTATTGAAAAAAAAAAAAAGATTTTTATGAAAGAAATTTCAATATCAAATATCAATACCGAAAAAATTCGCTAAAAATTTTACAAAAACCTTTCGCTACAATTTTTTTGGTTCGATTTTTTAAAGAAAAAAAAATCGGTACCAATTTTTTATAAAGGGTGATTTTTTTTGAGGTTAGGATTTTCATGCATTAGTATTTGACAGATCACGTGGGATTTCAGACATGGTGTCAAAGAGAAAGATGCTCAGTATGCTTTGACATTTCATCATGAATAGACTTACTAACGAGCAACGCTTGCAAATCATTGAATTTTATTACCAAAATCAGTGTTCGGTTCGAAATGTGTTCATTCACCGTAACGTTGCGTCCAACAGCATCTTTGAAAAAATACGGTCCAATGATTCCACCAGCGTACAAACCACACCAAACAGTGCATTTTTCGGGATGCATGGGCAGTTCTTGAACGGCTTCTGGTTGCTCTTCACTCCAAATGCGGCAATTTTGCTTATTTACGTAGCCATTCAACCAGAAATGAGCCTCATCGCTGAACGGTGAATGAGCACATTTCGAACCGAACACTGATTTTGGTAATAAAATTCAATGATTTGCAAGCGTTGCTCGTTAGTAAGTCTATTCATGATGAAATGTCAAAGTATACTGAGCATCTTTCTCTTTGACACCATGTCTGAAATCCCACGTGATCTGTCAAATACTAATGCATGAAAATCCTAACCTCAAAAAAATCACCCTTTAGAACAAATTTTGGTACCAACTTTTTATAGAACAAATTTCGGTACCAAATTTTTTTATATACAAAATTAAGTTGCTATATAAAAAATTTTGGTATGAAAATCTTTATGGAAGAAATTTTGGTACCAAATTTCGCTACCAAATTTTTTATAGAAAAAATGTTAACAACATCTTTATAGAAACAATTTCGCTTTAAAATATTTTATAGAAATAATTTCGGTTCCAATTTTTTTTAAAGGAAAAATTTTCGTACAAACTTTTTAAAAAAAAAGTTCGCTATCAAATTTGTTGAAGAAAAAATTTCGTTACCAATTTTTATAGAAAATATTTCGGTTTAAATTTTTTATAGAAAAAATGTAGTTACCAATTTTTTACAGAAAACATTTCGGTACCATTTTTTTTATCATAGCAAAAACGTTGGTACCAATTTTTTATAGAAAAATCACCGGTAAAATTTTTTTTTTTTAAAAATTTCGGTTCCAATTAAAAAATTTCGACATAAAATTTTTTGTTGGAAAAAATTCGGAACCAAATTTTTAATATAAACCAATTTGCTTCCATATTTTTTTAAGGGAAATATTTTAATACCTATTTTCTTTAGAAAATATATCGCTACCACTTTTTTAAAGTAAAACTTTCGTTACCGATTTTTTATAGAAAAAATATTATTACAAAATTTTTCATAGAAAAATTTCGCTACCAAATGTTTGAAAAGAAAAATCTCGATACCAAATTTTTTATAGAAAAATTTCGCTACCAATTTTTTGTACATAAAATTTCTATACCAAACTCATTTAACGAAAATATTTCGTAGATAAAAAAAAAAAAAATTATTTCGCTACCAAATTTTTTATAGAAAAAAAAAATTTGGGTATAAATTTTTTATTTTGTCACCAAAATTTTCGTTAGAAAATATTTCGGTAAAAAAATTTTTATAAAAAAAATTTGCTACAAATTTCATTTCACAACCTAACAAATTTGGTAGCGAAATTTTTTTCGTACGAACTTTTTGATAGAAAAGTATTTCGGTACCAAAGTTGAAAAAATTTTGTTGCCAAATTTTTTAAAAGAAAAAATTTTGCTACCAAATTTCTATGGAATAAAATTCGCTGCCAAAGTTTTATAGAAAAAATTTCGGTACCAACTTTTTTATAGAAAAATTTCGGTAACAACTTTTTTATTAGAAAAATTTCGGTACCAATTTTTTATAGTATAATTTTTGATACCAAGTATTTATATAGAAAAAATTTCGGTGCCAAAAAAAATTTTTGTTGCCAAATTTTTAAAAAAAAAATTTTGCTACCAAATTTTTATGGAATAAAATTCGCTGCCAAAGTTTTATAGAAAAAATTTCGGTACCAACTTTTTTATAGAAGAATTTCGGTACCAACTTTTTATTAGAAAAATTTCGGTACCAATTTTTAATAGTATAATTTTTGGTACCAAGTATTTTTATAGAAAAAATTTCGGTACCAAACTTTTAATTGAAAAAATTTCGGTACCAAATTTTTTATAGAATAAATTTCACTTTCAATTTTTTTTTATTAAAATTCACTACCCAATTTTTTATAGATAAAATTTAGCTACCAAATTTTTGATAGAAAAATTTTGATACCGAGTTTTTATAAAAAAAAATTTGTATACCAAACCAAATTTTTATACAAAATTTCGCTACTAAATTTTTATAAAAAATTTCGCTACCAAATTTTTATAATAAAATTTCGCTGCCAAATTTATTATAGAAAAAATTTTGATACCAATCATTTTAAGAAAAAATTTCGCCACAAAATTGTTTATATTGTATAAGTGTTTTTTGTGCTATACTATTCTTTGAATAGAAAGCATTAAGCAATTGTCTAAAGCCGGACAATAAATATCCTGCAAAGGAATCTCAATAAAAATATTTCGTTGCCAAATTTGTTATGGAAAAAACTTCGCAAACAAATTTTTTGTAGAAAAAATTTCGCTATAAATACTATATTTGGTAGTTTCATTTGTTTTTTACAGAAAAAACGGAACTTTATTTTTTATTGGAAAAATTTCGCAACAAATTTTTTTATTGCAAAAATTTTGCTACCGAATTTAAAAAAAAAAAATGTAGAGCGAAAAGATTTCGGAACCAAATTTTTCATAAAAAAAAATTTGGCCACCAAAATTTTTATAGAAAAAAATTTGCTACCGATTTTTTTAAAAAAAATTCTTTTTTTGTAGAAAAATCTCGTAACAAAATTTTAGAGCGCACATCAAGTTGAATACTGGTATGTCCATATTGGCATAGGGCGGAATAATACCCCCTTTTCAACCTTACTTAACCTAAATTTTTTTAGAAAAAATTTTGGTACCAAATTTTTTATGGAGATAGTTTCGCCACCAATCCCATATAGGAAAAATTTCGCTAGCAAATTTTCATAAAAAAATGTTGCTACTAAATTTTTTATAAAAAATTTCGCTACCAATTTTTTCTTTGAAAAAATGTCGGTACCGATTTCATATAAAAAAAAATTTTGCTACCAGATTTTTTTATAGAAAAATTTCGCAACCAAATTTTTTAAAGAGAAAGTTTCGCTAACATTTTCATGTAGGAAAAATTTCGCTTGCAATTTTTTTATAATTTTTTATAGAAAAAGTTCGTTACCAAATTTTTTGTATAAAAAATTTTGCTACTAATTTCATATAGGAAAAAATTTTGCCAGCAAATGTTTATAAAAAAATTTCGCTATCAAATTTTTTATAGAAAGTTTCGCTACCAATTTCATATACGAAAAATTTCGTTAGCAAATTTTCACAATAAAATTTCGCTACTTAATTTTTTATAGAAAAATTTTGCTACCAAATTTTTTGTGGAAAAAATTTCGCTACTAATTTCGTATAGGAAAAAATTTTGCCAGCGAATGTTTATAAAAAAATTTCGTTATCAAATTTTTTATAGAAAAATCTCGCTACCAAATTTTTTATAGAGACAGTTTCGCTACCAATTTCATATACGAAAAATTTCGCTAGCAAATTTTCATAAAAAAATATCGCTTCAAATGTTTTTTGAAAAAATTTCGCTTCCAAATTTTTTTTGAAAAAATAGTCGCTAATAATTTCATGTCGGAAAAAATATCGCTAGCAAATTTTCGTAAAAATATTTCGCTATCAAATTTTTTTTGAAAAAATTTCGCTACCAAATTTTTTTTTTGAACAAATTTCGCTACCAAATTTTTTTTAGAAAAATTTCGGTTTTTATTTTTTTTATAGAAAAAATTTTACTATCAGATTTGTTATAGAAAAATTTCGCTACCAAATTTTGTGGACAACATTTATCACCAAATTTTTAAACAAAAATTTCTTTAAATTTTGTTTATGAAACAATTTCTCAAAATTTTGTATGAAAAAATATCTTCATTCCTTAAGTTCACCTTATTATTATATAAAACATACTTTCAAAAAGAAATATCATTACTTGTGCCATCAATTGAACACACTCATTTATAAGAAAGATTCCCCAGTAGAGGAGTCCTTTTGTGTTTATGTGTGGTGCGTATAAGGATTACAGGCTACCATGTCGATGAGTTTTTCCTCCACCTTAGTGGCGACACCTAACACATGTTTGCGTTGATTCACCTTTCAATTCACTTTTCCATATCTCTATGCCTTGCTTTTTTGCTTCTTTTATATAAAACGAGAATAAAAGGACTTTTATACACGTTGAATACGTGTGTGTGTGATTGTAAGGGGTATGCATGCATGTTTGAATGCCCCTATGTATTTACGGCGTCTTTATACTTAGGGGGTTTTGATTTGTACAGAAAGAAATCTTATTAAGTTAAAAAGCATAAAAATAAATGAATATATTTTGTAAGAGATGTGATTATGATAAATCCAAAATAATGAGTTCCGAATGAAAGGGTAAAGTAAAAATAAATATTTTGAAAAAAAGTTATACAAAAAAAAAATATATGAAAAAAAAATTTTGAGTTTTCCCACAAACGACTCATAAAGGAATCCCATTTAGTAGAAGGCATGCGTTATAGGGTACTTTGTTAGGGAAACTTAGTATAGAATGTCCCAAAGCGATTCAATTGTCTAAAATCCCAAGTAGTTCGCTGTTCTTGAATCATGTATTCTTTGGTTGGTATCGGGAATAGTATTTTCGATTTGGAGAAAATTACATTCCCTATACTCTGTCTTTGAGTCGTCTTGCTGGTAATGTGCGAGTAACCTCCTGTTGAAATAGATTTTTCAATTTTATTTGCCTTATTTATGGTCTGGGTTTTCTCACTTCAGCACAGAATAAGTTTTTATGCTTGTTGCCTGTCTTGTTAAACCAAATTGTATTGTAAGCCAAAAACAAAAATTGTTGCAATATTTTTTCGTTATTTTCTCGTTTGTCATTTATTGATTTAATTTTGGGAGCATTGATTTTGCTGACTACAACATTTTTTGCTTGCCAAGGTGGCTGGCTAGTAGCGGGGAGAAGTAGCTTCCAGCACTTCTTCCCGCTACTCAATAGAGGGCGTGCCTTCACCTTAACTGAAGCATGACATAGTAAGACTTTCTTCCTTTCTTTTCCCTCCTTTGAGTTCATTTTAAAATATGCAATCGTTTTTGAAAAAATACAAAAAAAAAACAGAGACATTTTATTATAAAATAATGAACAGCAGTGGCAGTAACGCGCAGAAGGCGTGAAAAGAAAATCGAATAAATCAAATTGCCATAAAAAATGAATTTGTCATAAAATAAAATAAACATTGTACAACAAGGACAATAAGCATCGCGATGGCATTGCTGTCTTTGTGGCTGATGGCATATTGGAGCATCATTTTTATCTAGACAGAAATATATGTAAAGGAACATCAACTGAAGCTGTAGCTGTAGCTATAGCTGTTGATGTAATTTGGTTACGATGAATGGACACAAATTCCATTTACACTTCTTGCTTATTTAGGGATTGTCCCTAATTTTGCATTGATTGCCTGGATTTTGGTAATGAATCGGAATTTATAAACTTCTGGTTTATTTGTCTACCCCAGAGTATAATTAACTTCCTTGAAAAGAGAAATAACAAACTTAAGGATTTATAAAAGGATAAACTAAGTAAAGTCGTGCTTAGTTCGGCTAGGCCGAATATCCGCCCTGGATCGCATTTGTCAAATTCTTTAAATGAATTTTTCAAATATATATGAGCATGCAGTGAAATTTCAGTCAAATGGGATAAGACTAGCGCCCTCTAGAAGCTCAAAAAGTCAAGACCCAAGATCGATTTGTATGGCAGCTACATCAGGTTATGAACTGGTTCAGACCATACTTAGCACAATTGTTGAAAGTCACTCCAAAACGATATATGCGAAATTTCAGCCAAATGGGATAACACTAGCGCCCTCTAGAAGCTCAAGAAGTCAATATCCTAAATCGGTTTCTATGACAGCTATAAAAGGATATGAACAGATTTAGACCATACTTAACACAGCTGTTGGAAGTCATTCCGAAACGGTATATGCGAAATTTCAGCCAAATCGGATAAGACTAGCGCCCTCTAGAAGCTCCAAAAGTCAAGACCCAAGATCGGTTTATATGGCAGCTATATCAGGTTATGGACTGGTTCAGACCATACTGAACACAATTGTTGGAAGTCATACCAAAACGATATATGCGAAATTTCAGCCAAATGGGATAACACTAGCGCCCTCTAGAAGCTCAAGAAGTCAAGACCCAAGATCGGTTTATATGGCAGCTATATCTGGTTATCAACCGATTTAGATAATAGTTAGCACAGTAGTTGGAGGTCATACCAAAACGATATGTGGAAAATTTCAGCCAAATAGGATAAGACTAGCGCCCTCTAGAAGCTCAAGAAGTCAATATCCTTAATCGGTATCTATGACAGCAATAAAAGGATATGAACAGATTTAGACCATACTTAACACAGCTATTGGAAGTCATTCCGAAACGATATATGCGAAATTTCAGCCAAATTGGATAACACTAGCGCCCTCTAGAAGCTCAAACAGTCAAGACCCAAGATCGGTTTATATGGCAGCTATATCTGGTTATCAACCGATTTAGATCATACTTAGCACAGTAGTTGGAGGTCATATCAAAACGATATGTGGAAAATTTCAGCCAAATAGGATAAGACTAGCGCCCTCTAGAAGCTCAAGAAGTCAATATCCTAAATCGGTTTCTATGACAGCTATAAAAGGATATGAACAGATTTAGACCATACTTAACACAGCTGTTGGAAGTCATTCCGAAACGGTATATGCGAAATTTCAGCCAAATCGGATAAGACTAGCGCCCTCTAGAAGCTCAAGAAGTCAAGACCCAAGGTCGGTTTATATGGCAGCTATATAAGGTTATCGACCTATTTAGACCATACTTAGCACAGTTGTTTGAAGTTATACAGAAATGATATATGCGAAGTTTTAGCCAAATCGGATAAGAATTGCGCCCTCTAGAAGCTCAAGAAGTCAAGACCCCAGATCGGTTTATATGACAGCTATATCTGGTTATCAATCGATTTAGACCATACTCCGTATACTTATGGCATGTCATACCAAAACTATATATGCAAAATTTCAGCCAAATCGGATAATAATTGCGGCCCCTGGAAGCTCAAGAAGTCAATACCCAAAATCGGTTTATATGACAGCTATAACAAAACATGGACCGATTTGGCCCATTTGCAATCCCAACCGACCTACACCAATTGGAAATATTTGTGCAAAATTTCAAGAGCCAAACTTTACTTCTTCGAAAGTATCGTGCTTTCGACAGACAGACGGACGGACATTCCTAGGTCAACTTAAAATGTCATGACCCCATCCCCATGTCCCCATCCTTTGGTGGAGGGTATAACAAGTAAAAACGCCTTAAGCACAGCCGGGACGAACTTTGGATACCCACCACCTCGGGTATATATGTAAACCACATTTCGTCATGATCCAAAGTTCAGCCGGGACGAACTTTGGATACCCACCACCTCGGGTATATATGTAAACCACATTTCGTCATAATCCGAAGAAAAATGCATAATTTATACCCCCATAGCAGCTATTCGAAATGGGGACCGATTTGGACCAAATTCCACACGGATGTCGAAAAGCCTAACTAATGGGCCCTTTATGGGGCTAAGATTTTAAATCCAGAGATTGGTTTATATATTGAAGAAAGTTGTCGAAGAGCCTAACGCAACTCACTGTACCAAATTTCGGAGACTTCGGACAATAAATGCGCCTTTTATGGCCCCAAAATCTTAAATCGAGAGATCCGTCTATATGGCAGCTATATCCAAATCTGAACCGATCTGTGCCATATTGCAAAAGTATGTCGGGGGGCTTAACTTAACTCATTTTCCCAAATTTCGGCGATATCGGATAATAAATACTCCTTTTATGGACCCAAAACCTTAAATCGATAGATCGGTCTATATGGCAGAGTGTTGAAGGGCCTAACACAACTCACTGTCCCAAATTTCAGCAAAATCGGACAATAAATGCGCCTTTTATGGGCCCAAGACCTTAAATCGAGAGATCGGTCTATATGGCAGCTATATCCAATTCTGGACCGATCTGATCCAAATTAAAGAAGAGTGTTGAAGGGCCTAACGTTACTCACTGTCCCAAGAGTTGGCGAAATCGGAAAACAAATGCGCCTTTTATTGACCCAAGACCCTAAATTGGGAGATCGGTCTATATGGCAGCTATATCCAAATCTGGATCGATCTGAGCCAAATTGAAGAAGGATGTCAAAGGGCCTAACACAACTCGCGCTCCCAAATTTCAGAAAATTCGGATAATAAATGTGTTTTTTATGAGCCTAAGACCTTAAATCGGCGGATCGGTCTATATGGGGGCTATATCAAGATATAGTCCGATATAACCCATTTTCGAACTTAACCTGGTTATGAACAAAAAAAGAATCTGTGCCAAGTTCCAGCTCAATATCTTTATTTTTAAAGACTGTAGCTAGATTTCAACAGACAGACGGACGGACATGCGAACATTGGAGGCCACCGTAGCGCAGAGGTTAGGATGTCCGCCTATGACACTGAACGCCTGGGTTCGAATCCTGGCGAGACCATCATAAGATTTTCAACTGTGGTTATCTCCTTCTAATGCCGGCGACATTCGTTAGGTACTATGCCATGTAAAAACTTCTCCTCAAAAGAGGTGCCGCACTGAGGCACGCCGTCCGAACTCGGTTATAAAAAGGAGGTTCCTTATCATTGAGCTTAAACTTGAATCGGGCTGCACTCATTGATATGTGAGAAGTTTGCCCCTGTTGCTTAATGGAATGTTCATGGGCAAATTTGAATTTGAAATTGGGAATTGCAACTGGGCTTTATCGGTTCAGATTTATTGTAGATATAGCTCCCATATAAACCGATCTCCCGATTTGACTTCTTGAGCCCCTGGAAGACGCAATTTTTGTCCAATTTGGATGAAATTTTGCATGTGGTGTTCTGTTGTGACTTCCTACAACTGTGTCGAGTACGGTCCAAATCTGTCTTTAACCTGATATAGCTCCCAAGTAAACCCATCTCCCGATTTGACTTCTTGAGTCCTTGCAAGCCACAATTTTTGTCCGATTTGGCTGAAATTTCGCATGTGGTGTTCTTTTGTGACTTTCTACAACTGTGTCGAGTACGGTTAAAATCGGCCTATAACCTGATATAGCTCCCATATAAACCGATCTCCCGATTTGGCTTCTTGAGCCCCTGCAAGCCGTAATTTTTGTCCGATTTGGCTGAAATTTCGCATGTGGTGTTCTATTATGACTTTCTACAACTGCGTCGAGTACGGTCCAAATCTGTCTTTAACCTGATATAGCTCCCATGTAAACCGATCTCCCGATTTGGCTTCTTGAGCCCCTGCAAGCCGCAAGTTTTGTCCGATTTGGCTGAAATTTCGCATGTGGTATTCTTTTGTGACTTCCTACAACTGTGTCGAGTATGGTCTAAATCTGTCTATAACCTGATATAGCTCCCATATAAACCGATCTCCCGATTTTACTTCTTGAGCCCTTACAAGCCGCAATTTTTGTCCGATTTGGCTGAAATTTTGCGTGAGGTGTTTTGCTATGACTTTCAACAACTGTGCTGAGTACGGTCGGAATCGGTCTATAAGCTGATATAGCTCCCATATAAATCGATTTCCCGATTTGATTTCTTGAGCCCCTGGAAGCCGCAATTTTTGTCCAATTTGGCTGAAATTTTGCTGTAGTGTTCTGTTAAGAGTTCCAACAACTGTGCAAAGTACGGTCTAAATCGGTCTATAACCTGATATAGCTCCCATATAAACCGATCTCCCGAGCTGAATTCGAGGTGCTGTGTTCCCAAGATTCGGCCCGGCCGAACTTATCACACTTTTATTTGTTTGTTTCCTTCTTTGCTGTGAATATTTTGGGAATATCATCGGAAAGCCAAACATCTTGCTTAACTAAAATGTTGCAGCTGAAACCCATAGCCAAAGGGCAACGAATGCCAAATTGCCCAAGTTTCAGAAGCCCCAGACATGCTTAAACCCATGCTCATGTCCAGAATCCTTGCCACATGGCACGTTAAAATCAACCTTAAAAAAAGGAAGTGTTAACCAAAATTGGTTTTTGGTGGTGACTGTGGACCAATAAATGTTGATTTGAGCCTTTTAACCCTTGAACAACAAAAACAAATTCAATTCTTTCAGTTATAGGTTATCGACCCTGTGCACCTGGGGACTTTGCCCCCAATCGCGCTCCACAAAAACTGCAACACTTTTGTAATGAAGTGTAATAAACACGTACCGAACGGGAATTTGGGGAGTCAGTATAGCCCCTTAACGCATAGCTGGTATGCCAACGTTTTGGTGAAATGGCATACCATTTTCCGTACTAGGAAAATTGCATTTACCAATTTTGTTAGGAATTTAACTTGCCACACTCTGTTGGGTAGTAGTTTTATGCCACTCTCTATGCCATAAAAAGGATTACAATTTTATTTCGCCATTACACCACATCGTTGACGTGTGAAGATTTAGGAGATTTTGCTCCCTGAATTCCAATATGGCAAATATTCAATTTTGGAAAACGTGTTTTTGATTTTGGCCAAGTAGTGTATGCCAAATCACAATCTAGCAGCTAGCACGCCAAAAACGTTTTATTAGCCAGGGAATTTCAAATTTTGAGAAGCAATGGTTTATGGGAAAGGTGGGAAATCAAGAAAAAAATGTAAAAAGTTTTGATATGGTTAGGCAACTAACTTGTCAACCATCTTGGCATCCATCTTGTCTACCTAAAGAGTCTTGAACACACTATTGGGAAATAAAAATTGTAAGGTCCTCCTAACCTTCATTACCATTGACTCTCAACAATCCAACATCATCTATCTCATCATCACCTTGGCTAACCACAATGTGACCTTCTTGTAAACGACTATTTAACCCCTGGCGGGTGGTAGCCTCATTAGTATTACTACTTCTAGTTTTGTTTTCACATCAGTGGTAATGACAATGCTCGGAAATTGTCATTACATGCCAAGCTCATATATAAGGAAATGTATGGCTGCCTTATAAAGCAATCCCAAAATATAACTCATAAAAGCCAAAAACACCCTAAAGCCACAAAGAAACTACCTTAGATGACAGTAGAACGAGGGAGACCCTCAGAATCAAATGGCCATGTGAAGTGTGGAAAGCCTTTAGAAATATGTATTTTTACATAAATTGGCCTGGGTCTCACATGAAGGTTAGGAAGGTAACGATGATCATCTCATCCAGCTCATAAAATTAAGGGGAAAACATATGTGATCCAATCAATGACTTGCTTGATTGGGTCATGGGGTCTTATGGGTCAATGAAAATCACTGGATGTGCAGGGTAGATAACAAACAAAAATTGGACATTTTTCAAAAAGAAAAAAATTCAACAACACACTATTTTATGGTAAAAATTTCATGGAAAAATTTTTTGTTAAAAAAAGTTCGAGCGAAATTTTCGTAGCGAAAAAAATTTCGAGAGAACATTTTTGCAGCGAAAAAAGTTCGCGAAAACATTTTTCGTATAGAAAAAAGTTCGTGAGAACATTTTTCGTAAAGAAAAAAGTTCGTAAGAACATTTTTCGCATAGAAAAAAGTTCTGAAGAACATTTTTCGCATAGAAAAAAGTTCGTGAGAACATTTTTCGTATAGAAAAAAGTTCGTGAGAACATTTTTCGTATAGAAAAAAGTTCGGGAAAACATTTTTCGTATAGAAAAAAGTTCGGGAAAACATTTTTCGTATAGAAAAAAGTTCGTGAGAACATTTTTCGTTCGTGAGAACATTTTTCGTATAGAAAAAAGTTCGGGAGAACATTTTTCGTATAGAAAAAAGTTCGGGAGAACATTTTTCGTATAGAAAAAAGTTCGGGAGAACATTTTTCGTATAGAAAAAAGTTCGGGAGAACATTTTTCGTATAGAAAAAAGTTCGGGAGAACATTTTTCGTATAGAAAAAAGTTCGGGAGAACATTTTTCGTATAGAAAAAAGTTCGGGAGAACATTTTTCGTATAGAAAAAAGTTCGGGAGAACATTTTTCGTATAGAAAAAAGTTCGGGAGAACATTTTTCGTATAGAAAAAAGTTCGGGAGAACATTTTTCGTATAGAAAAAAGTTCGGGAGAACATTTTTCGTATAGAAAAAAGTTCGGGAGAACATTTTTCGTATAGAAAAAAGTTCGTGAGAACATTTTTCGTATAGAAAAAAGTTCGTGAGAACATTTTTCGTATAGAAAAAAGTTCGTGAGAACATTTTTCGTATAGAAAAAAGTTCTGAAGAACATTTTTCGCACAGAAAAAGTTCGTGAGAAAATTTTTCGTATAGAAAAAAGTTCGGGAGAACATTTTTCGTATAGAAAAAAGTTCGGGAGAACATTTTTCGTATAGAAAAAAGTTCGGGAGAACATTTTTCGTATAGAAAAAAGTTCGGGAGAACATTTTTCGTATAGAAAAAAGTTCGGGAGAACATTTTTCGTATAGAAAAAAGTTCGGGAGAACATTTTTCGTGTAGAAAAAAGTTCGGGAGAACATTTTTCGTGTAGAAAAAAGTTCGGGAGAACATTTTTCGTATAGAAAAAAGTTCGGGAGAACAATTTTCGTATAGAAAAAAGTTCGGGAGAACATTTTTCGTATAGAAAAAAGTTCGTGAGAACATTTTTCGTATAGAAAAAAGTTCGGAAGAACATTTTTCGTATAGAAAAAAGTTCGGGAGAACATTTTTCGTATAGAAAAAAGTTCGAGAGAACTTTTTTGGTTCGAAAAAAGTTCGGGAACTCATTTTTCGTACAGAAAAAAGTTGGGGATAACATTTTTCGTATAGAAAAAAGTTCGTGAGAAAATTTTTCGTATAGAAAAAAGTTCGGGAGAAAATTTTTCGTATAGAAAAAAGTTCGTCGCACCCACCAGGGTGCAAAAGATTCGGCCCGGCCGAATTTAGCACACTTTTACTTTCATTCTCAGTGATTTTTTTTCCACTGTTTCTCATTCCTATTCGACTGTTTCTATTGTTCTTTCAATTACCATTTGAGAAAATAGTTACTAATGAAATTTTCTTTTTCCCTTCTTTATCGCACCTTGTAGACTACTACCGTGCAATATCTGACACCATTCTTCTAAGTGAAGGATGAATGAAACAAACCCGACATAAATTGCACTTGGTGATGATTTAATCTAATAAGATTCGTTAAAGAAAAAAAAAAACAACAATGCAAAAAAACTGAAGACACTCACAGCACAATAGAGAAAAGCAATGGCATTACTAAAGGATAATGAGTCCTTTTAAAAAATGCAATGGCTTACGGTGTTTGTTGAGGAAGGGTTGAGAGGAGCAGTAGTCTTTGCTCCCCATTGACGTTTTTTGCAGTTTGCAAGAATTCTTTTTAAATGGAAGCTGCAATTGACTAAGGAGAAATGAAGTGAACTATCTTCACATCTTACAACTGCGAGTC
The DNA here is from genome assembly GCF_963082655.1 of Stomoxys calcitrans. Taxonomy (NCBI): domain Eukaryota; kingdom Metazoa; phylum Arthropoda; class Insecta; order Diptera; family Muscidae; genus Stomoxys; species Stomoxys calcitrans. The sequence goes on along the minus strand of NC_081554.1, from coordinate 185,381,632 downwards.
TTTGTATCACATGTTGTCTGATTTCTTAAGTTCCTCTATGCTATCCTTGCGTTTTTCACATCGATGCCATGTTAAATTGTACATAATTGTTATGGTAGCTTATTGTGCTGCTAATGGTACGAATGCTATTTTCAAATTCTTAAGATGATTGTCTTTTTTTGCACAAATGAAGACTTATATGTGAATTGAAGCTGCATTGCATTGTTATCCTTGCACTGAGGGAAGGATATAAATAAAACTGCGATAAAATGTTTCTCTGACTAATGAGTTGAAAGATTACAAGTGACAAGACATGTTCTCGTAACAGCATCAATGCCAAACATTGTCATGTATTGCCATGGTTTTCAAGTAAGTCAGGCCGGCAGTCAAGGAAAATGCGAACTGTATGGGATTCATGAAGAGGAAACAGATTTTGATATACAATAATTTAATATAACAAAATATCATTTTTTTTCCAAATAAGCTCTGACCAATTTTCTGACGAACTTTTTTCTATACGAAAAAAGGTTCTGACGAACTTTTTTCTATACGAAAAAAGGTTCTGACGAACTTTTTTCTATACGAAAAAAGGTTCTGACGAACTTTTTTCTATACGAAAAAAGGTTCTGACGAACTTTTTTCTATACGAAAAAAGGTTCTGACGAACTTTTTTCTATACGAAAAAAGGTTCTGACGAACTTTTTTCTATACGAAAAAAGGTTCTGACGAACTTTTTTCTATACGAAAAAAGGTTCTGACGAACTTTTTTCTATACGAAAAAATGTTCTCACGAACTTTTTTCTATGCGAAAAATGTTCTCACGAACTTTTTTCTATACGAAAAATGTTCTCACGAACTTTTTTCTATACGAAAAATGTTCTCACAAACTTTTTTCTATACGAAAAATGTTCTCACGAACTTTTTTCTATACGAAAAATGTTCTCACGAACTTTTTTCTATACGAAAAATGTTCTCACGAACTTTTTTCTATACGAAAAATGTTCTCACGAACTTTTTTCTATACGAAAAATGTTCTCACGAACTTTTTTCTATACGAAAAATGTTCTCACAAACTTTTTTCTATACGAAAAATGTTCTCACGAACTTTTTTCTATACGAAAAATGTTCTCACGAACTTTTTTCTATACGAAAAATGTTCTCACGAACTTTTTTCTATACGAAAAATGTTCTCACGAACTTTTTTCTATACGAAAAATGTTCTCACGAACTTTTTTCTATACGAAAAATGTTCTCACGAACTTTTTTCTATACGAAAAATGTTCTCACGAACTTTTTTCTATACGAAAAATGTTCTCACGAACTTTTTTTCTATACGAAAAGTGTTCTCACGAACTTTTTTTCTATACGAAAAATGTTCTCACGAACTTTTTTCTATACGAACTATTTTTTTACTTAAAAGTTCAAATGAATGAACTTTTGTCTGTAATGAAATGTTTTCACTAAAACCAAATTGTTTAATTTCTAACGCCGTGTGGTCATTTTTTATCTTTTCATGCAATTTGTTTAAATAGAGAAATTACCATTTTTCCTCTGGCTTTATCCTAGGGAACTTTAATTTTTCCATTACTGTGACGATTTACTCTTTCGTAACACTTCAGCCACACAACTTGGCCAACTATACGCTTCAACTGTTGGCCCTTGTGTCCAATTGGTCTACATTAAATAGTTGTGAGCGAATGGTCAAGCGTCTATATAACCATAGCCCAAGCATGACTATCATCACCATTATCTTCAAGCTGCAGCAGTAAACAATGCCAAAAAACAACTACTGAATTGTGATGGCAAGTGTTTGTGTATACGTACTGGTGAGAGGGGCTTTTCGCCGTTTTTTGTGTGCTTGAAGAGACTTCAAAGCTTTTAAGTTAAAATAAATCATTTTATTGCAAATAGCCCTTGAGCCCTACTGAACAGGAGACTCTATCCACTCTAACTCTGAGTGTTTTTTTTTTTGGCCAATCTCTTACTCTTTCTCTCTTCCTCTTTCGAAATTCACTTAAAGCCCAACAAGGCCCAAGCATTAAAAAGGATGGATTTTATTTTCCGTTTTACAAAATTTCCTCTTTTTTCTGCTCAAACCATTGATGGGCGGTTACAGAATGGGATGCCTCACTCGAACACCTACCATACCGGGGAGAGGAAGATGGCTTGTAATAAAAGTGTACTGGTTTAAATTAATTCAAACGTTTTTCTTTTTTTGCAATAACAAAAAAAAAAATATATATTACAAAGTTTCACTGACTTTGAAATTGTTGCTCAAGAAGAAAGTGAGCTTTATGTGCATAGGTAAATAATTGCTTAAACTTTTTTTTTGCCAGCGAATGAAATGTAAAACTTGTTTCAAATGTGCCTTGAAAATAGTTGCCATGTAGTTGCACGCTTTGTTCACACAGTTGTAAGCTATTTGAAATAAGAACACTGAAAGAAAATAAGTTAATGGGAAACTATTTCTTTTCGTACTTACGTGAGAACCTTTTTTCTGTATAGAAAAAAGTTCGTGAGAACCTTTTTTCTGTATAGTTCGTGAGAACCTTTTTTCTGTATAGAAAAAAGTTCGTGAGAACCTTTTTTCTGTATAGAAAAAAGTTCGTGAGAACCTTTTTTCTGTATAGAAAAAAGTTCGTGAGAACCTTTTTTCTGTATAGAAAAAAGTTCGTGAGAACCTTTTTTCTGTATAGAAAAAAGTTCGTGAGAACCCTTTTTCTGTATAGAAAAAAGTTCGTGAGAACCTTTTTTCTGTATAGAAAAAATTTCGTGAGAACCTTTTTTCTGTATAGAAAAAAGTTCGTGAGAACCTTTTTTCTGTATAGAAAAAAGTTCGTGAGAACCTTTTTTCTGTATAGAAAAAAGTTCGTGAGAACCTTTTTTCTGTATAGAAAAAAGTTCGTGAGAACCTTTTTTCTGTATAGAAAAATGTTCGTGAGAACCTTTTTTCTGTATAGAAAAAAGTTCGTGAGAACCTTTTTTCTGTATAGAAAAAAGTTCGTGAGAACCTTTTTTCTGTATAGAAAAAAGTTCGTGAGAACCTTTTTTCTGTATAGAAAAAAGTTCGTGAGAACCTTTTTTCTGTATAGAAAAAAGTTCGTGAGAACCTTTTTTCTGTATAGAAAAAAGTTCGTGAGAACCTTTTTTCTGTATAGAAAAAAGTTCGTGAGAACCTTTTTTCTGTATAGAAAAAAGTTCGTGAGAACCTTTTTTCTGTATAGAAAAAAGTTCGTGAGAACCTTTTTTCTGTATAGAAAAAAGTTCGTGAGAACCTTTTTTCTGTTTAGAAAAAAGTTCGTGAGAACCTTTTTTCTGTATAGAAAAAAGTTCGTGAGAATCTTTTTTCTGTATAGAAAAAAGTTCGTGAGAACCTTTTTTCTGTATAGAAAAAAGTTCGTGAGAACCTTTTTTCTGTATAGAAAAAAGTTCGTGAGAACCTTTTTTCTGTATAGAAAAAAGTTCGTGAGAACCTTTTTTCTGTATAGAAAAAAGTTCGTGAGAACCTTTTTTCTGTATAGAAAAAAGTTCGTGAGAACCTTTTTTCTGTATAGAAAAAAGTTCGTGAGAACCTTTTTTCTGTATAGAAAAAAGTTCGTGAGAACCTTTTTTCTGTATAGAAAAAAGTTCGTGAGAACCTTTTTTCTGTATAGAAAAAAGTTTTTTCTGTATAGAAAAAAGTTCGTGAGAACCTTTTTTCTGTATAGAAAAAAGTTCGTGAGAACCTCTTTTCTGTATAGAAAAAAGTTCGTGAAAACCTTTTTTCTGTATAGAAAAAAGTTCGTGAGAACAGAAAAAAGTTCGTGAGAACCTTTTTTCTGTATAGAAAAAAGTTCGTGAGAACCTTTTTTCTGTATAGAAAAAAGTTCGTGAGAACCTTTTTTCTGTATAGAAAAAAGTTCGTGAGAACCTTTTTTCTGTATAGAAAAAAGTTCGTGAGAACCTTTTTTCTGTATAGAAAAATGTTCGTGAGAACCTTTTTTCTGTATAGAAAAAAGTTCGTGAGAACCTTTTTTCTGTATAGAAAAAAGTTCGTGAGAACCTTTTTTCTGTATAGAAAAAAGTTCGTGAGAACCTTTTTTCTGTATAGAAAAAAGTTCGTGAGATCCTTTTTTCTGTATAGAAAAAAGTTCGTGAGATCCTTTTTTCTGTATAGAAAAAAGTTCGTGAGAACCTTTTTTCTGTATAGAAAAATGTTCGTGAGAACCTTTTTTCTGTATAGAAAAAAGTTCGTGAGTGCCTTTTTTCTGTATAGAAAAAAGTTAGTGAGAACCTTTTTTCTGTATAGAAAAAAGTTCGTGAGAACCTTATTTCTGTATAGAAAAAAGTTCGTGAGAACCTTTTTCTGTATAGAAAAAAGTTCGTGAGAACCTTTTTCTGTATAGAAAAAAGTTCGTGAGAACCTTTTTCTGTATAGAAAAAAGTTCGTGAGAACCTTTTTCTGTATAGAAAAAAGTTCGTGAGAACCTTTTTCTGTATAGAAAAAAGTTCGTGAGAACCTTTTTCTGTATAGAAAAAAGTTCGTGAGAACCTTTTTCTGTATAGAAAAAAGTTCGTGAGAACCTTTTTCTGTATAGAAAAAAGTTCGTGAGAACCTTTTTCTGTATAGAAAAAAGTTCGTGAGAACCTTTTTCTGTATAGAAAAAAGTTCGTGAGAACCTTTTTCTGTATAGAAAAAAGTTCGTGAGAACCTTTTTCTGTATAGAAAAAAGTTCGTGAGAACCTTTTTCTGTATAGAAAAAAGTTCGTGAGAACCTTTTTCTGTATAGAAAAAAGTTCGTGAGAACCTTTTTCTGTATAGAAAAAAGTTCGTGAGAACCTTTTTCTGTATAGAAAAAAGTTCGTGAGAACCTTTTTCTGTATAGAAAAAAGTTCGTGAGAACCTTTTTCTGTATAGAAAAAAGTTCGTGAGAACCTTTTTCTGTATAGAAAAAAGTTCGTGCGGACCTTTTTTTTTATAGAAAAAGTTCGTGCGGACCTTTTTTTTTATAGAAAAAGTTCGTGCGAAAATTTTTTCTTGTAGAAAAAAGTTCGTGCCAAACTTTTTCTTATAAAAAAAAGATCTTGCGAACCTTTTTCCTACAGAAAAAGTTCGTGTGAAACTTTGTCTTATAGGAAAAAGTTCATGCGAAACTTTTTTTTATAGAAAAAAGTTCATGCGAAACTTTTTCTTATAGAAAAAAGTTGGTGAGAAGTTGCAGTTTCATTTAAGAACACAGTTATGTTCTTGTTGTGTGTGTCAATATGGGTGTACTTGTTGCTCAGGGAAAATTTTGTTTTAAAATCTTTAAACAACTTAATTTTTGAAGTTAGCTGTTTTCATCCTTTGTTTTTAGTATTTTCCCTTTCAAGAACTCAACCATTTTAAATATTTAATAGACACCTATGGGTTGTTGTCAACATACAATTAACTTTGACAAATATTTGAAATAATTCTTCAAGGACCTGTTTTGTTTTTCGAAGCTGTTGTTCCGAAAATCCATCAACTCTGTTAAAACAGTTGAACAGAAAAAAAATGACAAAAGAAAGTAAACAATAAATAACTGACAAAAAATGGAGAAATAGAATTTGTGTTAAAAAAAAACAAAGCAGGGCCCTTGTGGAAAAACTGCTTGGGGGGAAGGACAGTGTTGCCGTACCACTCAAAGCTGCAAAACTGAAATTACCTGCAAACTTGGTTTAAACCCCTCAAAAACCATCTCGTGGAGCCATAATCACATTGCCTACTGTCTACTCAAATTCTGTCTACTCCAATGACATTTCGCATAAACATTTTCCAAGTGGCAACTCTTTTTTTCACCGAACCGGTCAATATGCTTTGCAGCCCAGTAAGAGTTTTGTTTGAAAACAATACCGACGACCTGCTGACAAGGAATTACTCGTTAACAAAAACTCAATTTCTCTTTTATTTTGTTGTTGTTGTTGTACATAGTCAAATTTACTTTTTGGGCCCACTTAAATCAAAGCTTCAAATGGCCATGTTTAAGGGAATTGAGTTTTTGAACATTCATAACAAACGTTTGCATTTTGTTGCAAACAAAATTTTATTTTCATTTTCATGTCCTTGCTCCTGACATACAAACACACTCACTCAGTTACTTACTCACATACACACACACACACAAATATCACTGCAATGTGTTTTCCTACATACTTTGCTGGGGAAAATGGCAATTTCTGATGGCCAATGCCATAACAACATGTTGCCCGGATTGTTTATTTTGTTCGTTTTTGCTGTGTGCCTACTTTCCTTCGCCGAGTTGAGGGAATATTTTGTTAGACATGTTAAAACTCAATTGTGTGCTTTTGGCCATGGCCAAAACATCTAAAAACAAGGGATTCAGGACACTCGTCAAACTGATGGATGGATGGATGGATGAATGAAAGGTTGGCTGTGGTACTGGGTTCACAGGTTTTTTTTTTCGTCCATAGCACGAGTTGTGAGTGAGTTGTAGCGTCGGCATTTATTTTAGAGTTGACAACTTAACTCCATGTTATGAACTTCACCACATCTCCCCTTTACTTTTTTTTAATAGATCATCACCGACCCATGGGAGGCCTTCATTTTAAGCTTTGTATTTTTGTTTTGAGGGATCATTTGTCCTGTTCCAAGGGAATAAAGGATATAATAAATTTTTTCCGGCTTGTTTTTATTTTAGTATTCCCATTTTTCACTTAATATTTCGTTGCGGTTGATTTTTGGTCGTTGGGATTTTGGGGATTTTTTCCACTGAAGCTCTTTACATATTGGAGTCAACAAAACAAATTAGAAATGGATTGAAAAATAGACTTGAGTGAAAAAATAGAAAAAAAAATAAAAACAAAAAAGTAAGAAAAGTAAGAAAAGGCAAAAGTCGGGCGGAGCCGACTATATACCCTACACCTACCCTACAATTATAAGTTCGGGCAATAGATATATGTATACTAGCCGAACCGGGCCCGCTCCGCTGCACCTTCTTTAACTCTCTAATATCTTTTTAAGGTGGGACACTTCGCCCTGAATGCGGACATCGAATTCGGGCCATTGTTGCCTATGATGCTGAACGCGTTCAAATCATGGTAAGAACATCGGACAAAGCGGTGTTTATCCCCTCTTAATATTGGCGCCATTTCTGAGGTACAATGCCATGCATGGTCATTTAACAAATTTTCCAAATTTTCCCCAAAGAGGCGTTGCACTGAGGGACGCCGTTCGGACTGGGCTGTGAAAAAAGGTATCTTCTCATTAGGGGAGAGATGGCACCTCACACATTTGGACTCAAACATGGATATCACATTCGTGCTGCACTTCCAAATCCCTTTAATTTGAGCCCCATATTGTCATGGCCGGTAGATATGAACCGTTTGGAGGGTGTTTTGGGACTAGGGCAGCCACCGACACTGAAAATAAATGTCGAATTTGTTCTTTATTCCCAACGGAATTGAAGTTCAGTTTAGGGGGTGCTTTAGGGCATACCTCAAAACACTTGGCTCCAAAATTTGGGGCTAGGGCAGCCACCGGCACTTTGCACTGAAAATACAATAGATATCGAATTCGTTCTTTATTCCCAACGGAATTGAAGTTCAGTTTCGGGGGTGCTTAGGGCGTACCCCAAAACACTTGGCTCCAAAATTGGATTTCAAATTCCTTTTCTACTCTCAAATACCTTCCATTTGAGTCCCATATTGCCATAATGGGTCAAATGACACATTTGACCTATCTTTAGGAGGAAAAGCGCCACCTTGAACACAAATTTTAATGTCATATTCGTAATCTACTCCTTAATACCTTTTATTTGAGTCCCATATAGTCATGGTCAGCTAATATGCCCATTTGGGAGTATATGGGGGTGGGCCACCTCCCATTACTTGGACCTAATATTTTATGCCATATTTGTAATTTAGTGCCTAATACTTTTCATTTGAGTCCCATATTGACATGAACTTTGAATATATCTGTTTAGAGAAGTTTTGGTGTTTGGAGGGGGGGCCCGCTGGGTACTTGGACCCAAATTTTAATACCCTATTCGTCTTCTGGTCTCCAATACCTTCATTTGATGTCGTAATTGCGCCCATCAGACCACTTTAGGGTATGGGTGCCGTTTTTAGGATAAGGGGGAGGGTCCGCCACCGCCCGATATCCAAGAATTATAAAGCCTATGTTTCCTTCCAGACAAACGTACACAGTCTATGAAAATTTTAAGAAAATCGGGTAAACCAAGTATCATTAAGTCATAATAGGTCTAATGACGTTTTTGAGGGGTGGGTTGACCCCCTATACTTCGATATCATTTTGTATGCCAGATTCGAAATCTACTCCCAAATACCTTTCATTTGAGCCCCATATTGAAATGAACGTCCAATATGTCTGTTTGGGGCAGTTTTGGGGTTGGGGCGGCCCGATGGGTACTTACACTCGGATTTTAATACCATATTCGTATTCTGCTCTCCAATACCTTTCATTTGATACCTATATTGTCCCTATCGGTCCACTTTTGTTTTTGGGTTGTGTTTTTGGCATTAGGGGGAGGGTCTGTCCTCCTTCCGATATCGAAAAATTATATAGCCTATGTTTCCTTCCAGACAAATACAAAATGGAAATTTTGCCCATGAACATTCCACTAAGGAACAGTGGCAAACTTCTCACATATCAACACAGTGCAACACCTCTTTGGAGAGAAGTTTTACATGGCATAGTACCTCACAAATGTTGCCAGCATTAGGAGGGGAAAACCACCGCTGAAAATTTTTTCTGATGGTCTCGCCAGGATTCGAACCTAGGCGTTCAGCGTCATAGGCGGACATGCTAACCTCTGCGCTACGGTAGCCTCCTTCCAGACCAACCTACACAATATGGGAAAATTTCTAGAAAATCGGCTCTGCCGTTTTTCACTCTATACGGAACAAAAAACCTAGTCCCATATATCCGTGATTGGCTAATATGCCAATTTTGGGCGTTTTTGTATGGGTGGGGTGACCCCCTGTACTTTGATTTGAATTTGTATGCCAGATTCGTTATCTACTCCCGCCTACTTTTCTTATGATACCCATATTGTCTTTATCGTTCCACTTTTGATTTTGGGTGGTGTTTTGGGGGTAAAGGTGGAGGGTCCGCCTCCTTCCGTTATCAATAAATTATAAAGCCTATTTCTTCTTCCTGACCATATTCGTAATCTACTCCCGAATACCTTTCATTTGAGTCCCATATTGTCATGGTCTTCAAATAAACCTATTTTAAGGAATTTCGGGGCTGAGGCGGTCCCCCAGGTACTTGGACCCAACTTTTATTATGAAATTCGTACTCTACTTTCGAATACCTTTCATTTGAATCCCATATTGTCTCGATCGGTCCACTTTTATTTTTGGGTAGTACTTTAGGGGTAAGGGGGAGGGTCCGCCCCCCTCCCGATATCAAAAAATGGCAGCTATTTCAGGTTATGGATTGATTTGGATCGTACTTGGTATATTGGTTGGAAGTCATAACAAAACACCTCATGCAAAATTTCAGCCAAATCGGATACAAATTGCACCCTCTAGAAGCTCAAGAATTCGCGACCAAAGATCGGTTTATATGACAGCTATATCAAAACATCGATGGATTTGGCCCATTTACAACCCCAACCGGCACTAATAAAATGTACACTAATAAAATGTAGTTGTGCAAAATTTCAAGAGCGCCTAGCTTTATTTCTTCGAAAGTTAGCGTGCCTTCGACAGACAGACGGACGGACAAACACACAGTGCGAGAAAATAAAAACAGGTAAAAAGGCACTAAGTTCGGCCGGGCCGAACTTTGGATACCCGACACCTCGGGTGTATATGTAAACCACCTTTCGTCATAATCAGGTGAAAAATGCATAATTTATGCCCCTATAGCAGCTATTTCGAAATATGGTCCGATTTGGACAAAACTCTGCATGGACATTGAGTGGTCTTACAAGTACAAGTCATTGTTCAATTTTAAAGAACAAAATTTTGGTATTTTTGGTAGCTATATCCAAATATAGACCGATCTGAATCAAGATACGAATGCCAAAAATCCTAACATAACTCACTGTCCCAAGTTTTGGCAAATTCGGATAATAAATGCCCTTTTTATAGGCCCAAAACCTTAAATCGAGAGATCGGTTTATATGGGAGCTATATCCAAATCTGAACCGATCAGGGCCAAATTGAAGAAGGATGTCAATAGACCTAAGACAACTCACTGTCCCAAATTTCAGCAAAATCGGACAATAAATGTGACTTTTACGGGCCTAAGACCCTAAATCGTAGGATCGATCTATATGGCAGCTATTTTCGAATCTGAACCGATCAAGGCCAAATTGAAGAAGGATGTCGAAGGACCTAACACAACTCGCTGTCCCGAATTTCAATAAAATCGGATGATAAATGCGCCTTTTATAGGCCCAAAACCTTAAATCGAGAGATCGGTCTATATGACAGCTATATCCGAATCTGGACCGATCAGGGCCAAATTGAAGAAGGATGTCGATAGACCTAAGACAACTCGCTGTCCCAAATTTCAGCAAAATCGGATAATAAATGTGGCTTTTATGGGCTCAAATCCTTAAATCCAGAGATCGGTCTATATGGCAGCTATATCCCAACCTGAACTGATCTGGGCCGAATTGCAGAATGATATCGAAGAGCATAACACAACTCAATGTCTCAAATTTTGGCGACATCGGACAATAAATGGCCCCTTTTATGGCCCCAAAACTTTAAACAGAGAGATCGGTCTATATGGCAGCTATATCCAAATCTAAACGGATCAGGGCCATATTGCAAAATTATGTCAAGGGGCTTAACCTATCTCACTGTCCAAAATTTTGGCGACATTGGACAATAAATGCGCCTTTTATAGGCCCAAAATCTTAAATCGAGAGATCGGTCTATATGACAGCTATATCCACATCTGGACCGATCTGAGCCATATTGTAGAAGTATGTCAAGGGGCTTAACCCAACTCACTGTCCAAAATTTTGGCGACATAGGAAAATAAATACGCCTTTTATAGGCCCAAAATCTTAAATCGAGAGATCGGTCTATATGACAGCTATATCCGAATCTGAACCGATCAGGGCCAAATTGAAGAAAGATGTCGATAGACCTAAGACAACTCGCTGTCCCAAATTTTAACAAAATCGGATGATAAATGTGGCTTTTATGGGCTTAAGACTCTTAATCGGAGGATCGATCTATATGGCAGCTATATCCAAATCTGGACCGATCTGAGCCAAATTAACAAAGGATATCGAAAGGCCTAACATAACTCACTGTCCCAAATTTCAACAAAATCGGATGATAAATGTGGCTTTTATGGGCCTAAGACCCTAAATCGGAGGATCGGTCTATATGGCAGCTATATCCAAATCTGAACCGATCAGGGCCAAATTCAAGAAAGATGTCGATAGACCTGAGACAACTCGCTGTCCCGAATTTCAATAAAATCGGATGATAAATGTGGCTTTTATGGGCCTAAGACCCTAAATCGGAGGATCGGTCTATATGGCAGCTATATCCAAATCTGGAGCGATCTGAGCCAAATTATTGAAGAACATCGAAGGGCCTAACACAACTCACTGTCCCAAATTTCAGCCAAATTGGATAATAAATGTGGCATTTATGGGTCTAAGACCCTAATTCGGAGGATCGATCTATATGGCAGCTATATCCGAATCTGAACCGATCAGGGCCAAATTGAAGAAGGATGTCAATAGACCAAAGACAACTTACTGTCCCAAATTTCATCAAAATCGGATAATAAATGTGACTTTTATGGGCCTAAGACCCTAAATCGTAGGATCGATCTATATGGCAGCTATATCCGAATCTAGACCGATCTAAGCCAAATTGATGAAGGATATCGAAGGACCTAACACAACTCACTGTCCCAAAATTCATCAAAATCGGATAATAAATATGGCTTTTATGGGCCTAAGACCCTAATTCGGAGGATCGGTCTATATAGCAGCTATATCTAAATCCGGACCGATCTAAGCCAAATTGATGAAGAATATCGAAGGACCTAACACAACTCACTGTTCCAAATTTCATTAAAATCGGATAATAAATGTGGCTTTTATGGGCCCAAGACCCTAAATCGGCAGATCGGTCTATATGGGGGCTATATCAAGTTATAGTCCGATATAGCCCATCTTAACCCGCTTTTGAACAAAAAAGTATCTGTGCAAAGTTTAAGCTCAATATTTGTATTTTTAAAGACTGTAACGTGATTTCAACAGACAGACGGACGGACATGGCTAGATCGTTTTGGATTTTTATGACGATCAAGACTATATATACTTCATAGGGTCGGAAGTGGATATTTCGATGTGTTGCAAAAGGTATAACAAAATGAATATACCCCCATCCTTTGGTGGTGGGTATAAAAATAAAATAAAAAAATAAAAAATCTCAGCTATATCGGTTAATAAGAGCCCCATTTATGAGCTTAAGACTAAAATTGGCAGATCGGTCTATAAGGCAGCTGTATCATCATATGGTCCCACCTGTACCATATTGGGTTAGGTTCTCCGGGAGACTTAACACAACTCACTGTTCCAAATTTCTGCGAAATTGGGTATTTACTGCCCGATTTTTGTTGGCTTAAAATCCTATATCGCCAAATCGGTCTATATGGCAGCTATATCCAATTTGGATCATATTTGAAGATGGGGGCCCAATGCAACTCATTGTTCCAAATTTCGACGCTATTGGGTAAATGTTGTGCTTATATGACCGAAACCACACAAATGGGCAGATCTGTATATATGGCAGCTATGGCGATATATGGTCCGATCGAACCATACTCGATGCCGAAGGGTCATTTGTTGTGCTTCTATGACCGAAAGCACACAAATGGGCGGATCTGTATATATGGCAGTTATAGCGATGTATGCTCCGATCGAACCATACTCGATGCCGAAGGGTCAATTGCAATTCACTGTACTTAGTTTCAGCGCTATTGGGTAAAAAATTGTTCATCTATGACCGAAAAACCACAAATAGGTAGACCGGTATATGTGGCAGCTATAGCGAAATATGGTCCGATCGAACCGCTTTGTTGAAGGGTCAACTGCGACTTACCTTACTTAATTTCAGCGAAATCGGATAATAAATTTACCATTTAAGCGCTCCAGGAACTTCAAACTTGTTCTGTTCCCCATATTCCTCCTCTGGTACTTCAAACCTCCCAGCACGGATTTATTCTCTCAAAGTCTTTCCGAAGTATTCAACAAGTCTTTAAGTGTTTCCCCCTAAAATCGTCTTCAAAATCACCACTTCATTGCAAACGTCTTATTTCCTTTCGTCCTTCCATATAATGAATACTTAAAATTGTCCTGCTACTCTAAGCTCTGACAAAGTTTGAATCCTAATGCAATGTGGAACTCTTGTCAAATTGCTTAAACTCAATTCCATTCAATTGAAAGTTGTATTAAATTTTCCTCAATGCGATTTGCCCCCCAATAAAAATCAACAAATCATGGCACATTTGATTTGAAACAGTTCTCGGAGCAGCAATAGGCAGACATAGAGCAGCAAAAAAATCAACAAAGTGAGAAGGGGGAGGAAAGAGAAAGTAAGGGGGGGGGGGAGGAGGAAAATAGTTTATTTTCCTGTGCTATTCAATGACTTTGTATAGAGAGTAGGACTATCAGGCCCAAGAGAAAATAAAACGCACGAATGATGAACGCACCAACAAAGTCACGTACCAAAGAACTTTTAAGAATTGCACATGGAGGAATCCATGCAAAGGGACAGTACCAAGAACACTGACTGGTAACATAACAACACCACAAGGGCTATGGAGGGGGCGGTATAAAGGATGGTAGACAGGCACTGATGTATAGATAACACCAATGAACTCGAGTAGCAGGCCTCCCTGTGGATGCCACTCTGATACTCTGAGTCTTATTGTCATGTGATTTTTTGTTGTTGTTCTGTTGAATCAAAGTTGCCCTACACAGCATAATGCAGTGGGGGGAAATTGTGGCCCCAAACGATTTTGTGATATTTATGCGTTGACAACTGTTAGTGTTAAAGTTCAAATGCAGTTTATGGGGGAGAAACGCTCAAATTGCTGCCTCTTGGCCATATTTGTTTTGGTATTTGTTGTTCAGCAGTCAGAGGATATTTTGCTTAACACCAGCAACAAGAACAATGACTGTAACGGCTACGGTGTTGATGTCATTGAAATCTCCCCCTCTCTCTCTCTCTCTATACAAAAAACAAATTGCTGCGGTGGTTATGGTAGCTGTGTTGCCATAGTCCTTTGACTTGGAAAAATTCGTGTGACATTTTTTCCAATTTTTTCTTTTTGCTTTGGTGAAGTTAAGAGAGAGCTTTTCATGGTCTTCCAAGTTTTTCGAAAACAAAATGAAAAGTTTTTTCTTGGTCTTGGAATGTTGGACTTCACACTGCTGGTATCTATGGCAGATAACTTGCAGGCAAGATCTATGATTTTCTGAAATGATTTTTGTGGCTGTTATTGAGACGAAACGGCACAGTGTTCCACAAGCTGATGAGATGAAATTATAAAAATTAAGTTGTGAGAAATTTTTTTCAAGGAAATAAGCATGGATCAATTTGGCCAATTAACAATTCCAACTGAACTACGTCTATAAGAAGCCCATAAGAACTTTATAAATATTTTCTAAAAAATTAAAAAAAAAAATTTTTCACAAAAAAAAATCTTTAAAAACTTGTAAAGAAACAATTTTAAATTTTTCTTTCCAAAATTTTTTAATATTTGGTTGCCCAAAAAGTAATTGCGGATTTTTTAAAAGAAAGTAAATGCATTTTTAATGAAACTTAGAATGAACTTTAATCAAATATACTTTTTTACACTCTTTTCTAAAGCAAGCTAAAAGTAACAGCTGATAACTGACAGAAGAAAGAGTGCAATTACAGAGTCACAAGCTGTGAACAAATTTGTCAACGCCGACTATATGAAAAATACGCAATTACTTTTTGGGCAACCCAATATTTTTTTTTACAAAACTTTTGAAAAAGTTTGCATGTAGTATTCTGTCAACACTTCCAACATCTGTGCCAAGTACGGTCCAAATTGGTGAAGAACCTGGTATAGCTCCCATATAAACCGATCCCCCGATTTCACTTCTTGAGCCCCTGGAAGCCGCAATTTTTTCCGATTTGGCTGAAATTTTGCATATAGTGGTCTGCTATGACTCTCCACAACTGTACCTAGTCCGATTCAAATCGGTGAAAAACAGATAAATTTCCCATATTTTAGCAGAATTCATGATGGTAGCTTCCCGAGATTCGGTCCGGCCGAACTTAGCATGCTTTTACTTGTTTGAATATCGTCCAGATGGGACCATATTAGGATATTGACAATACTCTACAAAAAACTCAAATCTCACTGTTTCAAATTTCATCAAAATCGGATGAAAAATGCTCCTCTTATGGGTTAATACTCTATGTCGGGACATCGGTTTATATGACAGATATATCCAAATATGGTCCGATCTGAACGCAAAGCGAAAAATACGACTTTTATGGGCTCAATACCTTATATTTGGAAATAGGTCTACATTGCAGCCGTGCCCAGATATGATCGGGATGAAAAATTATGAAATCGGATGAAAAATGCTCCTCTTATGAGCTCAAAACTCTATATGGGAAGATCGGTCTAATGACAGCTATGCTTCTTTTATAGACTCAATACACTATATCGGGAAATCGGTCTATATGGCAGCAATATCAGGCACGTGCCAAATTTTATAGAAATCAGATGAAAAACGACCAATTTATTGCCTCAAGACTTTAAGACTGAAGATCGGTCTATATTGCGGCTATATATAACTAACTTCCGATTTTTATACCCACCACCGAAGGATGGGGATATATGCATATTGTCATTTCGTTTGCAACATAACGAAATATCCATTTCCGACCCTATAAAGTATATATATTCTTGATCAGCGTAAAAATCTAAGACGATCTAGCCATGTCCGTCCGTCTGTCTGTTGAAATCACGCTACAGTCTTTAAAAATAGAGATATGTAGCTGAAACTTTCCACAAATTCTTTTTTTGTCCATAAGTAGGTTAAGTTCGAAGATGGGCTATATCGGACTATATCTTGATATAGCCCCCATATAGACCGATCAGCCGATTTAGGGTTTTAGGCCCATAAAAGCCACATTTATTATTCGATTTTGCCAAAATTTGGGACAGTGAGTTGTATTAGGCCCTTTGACATCCTCCGTCAATATGGCCCAGATCGGTTCAAATTTGGATATAGCTGCCATATAGATCGATCCTCCGATTTAGGGTCTTAGGCCCATAAAAGCCACATTTATTATCCGATTTTGCTGAAATTCGGGACAGTGAGTTGTGTTAGGCATCCTTCGACATCCTCCGTCAATTTGGCTCAGATCGGTTTAGATTTGGATATAGGTGCTATATAGACCGATCTCTCGGTTTAGGGTCTTAGGCCCATAAAAGCCACATTTATTATCCGATTTTGATGAAATTCGGGACAGTGAGTTGTATTAGGCCCTTTGACATCCTCCGTCAATATGGCCCAGATCGGTTCAGATTTGGATATAGCTGCTATATAGACCGATCCTCCGATTTAGGGTCTTAGGCCTATAAAAGCCACAATTATTATCCGATTTTGCTGAAATTTGGGACAGTGAGTTGTGTTAGGCCCTTTGACATCCTCCGTCAATATGACTCAGATCGGTTCAGATTTGGATATAGCTGCCATATAGACCGATCCTCCGATTTAGGGTCTTAGGCCCATAAAAGCCACATTTATTATGCGATTTTGCTGAAATTTGGGACAGTGAGTTGTGTTAGGCCCTTTGACATCCCTCGTTAATTTGGCCCAGATCGGTTCAGATTTGGATATAGCTGCGATATAGACCGATCCTCCGATTTAGGGTCTTAGGCCCATAAAAGCCACATTTATTATCCGATTTTGCTGAAATTCGGGACAGTGAGTTGTCTTAGACCCTTCAACATCTTTCGTCATCTTTCGGGTCTTAGGCCCATAAAAGCCACATTTATTACCCGATTTTGCTGAAATTTGGAACAGTGAGTTGTGTTAGGCCCTTCGACATCCTTCGTCAATATGGCTCAGATCGGTTCAAATTTGGATTTAGCTGCCATATAGACCGATCCTCCAATTTAGGGTCATAGGCCAATAAAAGCCACATTTATTATCCGATTTTGCGGAAATTTGGGACAGTGAGTTGTATTAGGACCTTCGACATCCTCCGTCAATTTGGCTCAGATCGGTCCAGATTTGGATATAGCTGTCATATAGATCGATCCCTCAGTTTTAGGTTTTGGGGCCATAAAAAGCACATTTATTGTCCGATGTTGCCGAAATTTGGGACAAAGAGATTAGTTAAGCCCCTCCACATATATCTGCAATTTGGTCTAGATCGATCAGGATTTGCATATAGCTGCCATAAAAACCGATCTCTCGATTTAAGATCTTGGCCCCATAAAAGGCGCATTTTTAATCCGATTGCACTGAATTTTTACATACTGACTTATGTTTTGCTTTTCGACATCCGAGTCGTATATAGTTCAGATCGGTTTATTTTTAGATATAACTACTAAAAAGACCTAACTACTAAAAAGAAAATGTGTGTATACCCAAGATATCTGCAAAATTATAAATACCCAGCTTTTGAGTATATATTGGTAAATACTCGGGTATTTACCCAAATTACCGGGTAAATACCTTTTGTGTATTTATCCATCGGCCATCTCTATGCATGGCTCTTAACCTTGGGGAAATGTAATGCCTCATCGACATTTTATTCATAGTTAAGATAATGCATGAGTACCGATTCGCTTCCATAGTCCTGCTGCATAGCCCATTTTTCATCTATTGGGTGATTTAAGGGAGGACACTCATTTGGTCCAAGGCGGCGTTTAACGATCTTATCTCCATGTTGCTAAATGCCCTTTTTTTATTTAGAAAGACTGCTGTGGTGTACTCCTTCTGCCGTTGGGTATCTAGGCAATTCTAAACACTTCGGGAACGCTTCTCAACACTTGTGAAGAGGTGGTTCCATCGACTTGCCCACAAGGCATATGAGCTGTGGCTGTTCTTCGATATTTAAATTTCTAAGAAATTTAACTTATTTATAAATATTTTCTCGTGGAAAGCGCACTTAATACTGTGCTTGTCTCTTGACAAACTTAAAATTCTTTTGTCGTCTGGCAACTGGCGTTGACATTTCTTTTGCTGCCATGCTTTGAAGAAAAAGACTATCGTAAACACTTTACTTAATATCCACATTCTGTTTCATTTCTTTTGTGTGTTTGTTGGGTTTATTTTTTTTCCAGATTTTATTGTCTCTTTGGCGGCGTGTTATTGCTTTTTAAAAAGTTCAGAGAGAAAACAAGAATTAAAACAAAGTTAGCAAAAAAATGTTGTTAAAAGCAGCCAAAAAGCAAAAGTAAAAGACACACCAAACTGACGAGTGGTAATTTGTGTCACTGACTTGTAATATAAATTAGATTTTGGCAATTCCCGCCCCCCCAAAAACAACAGTTTCTCAATTTGTTTTTTTTCGTTTTCCTGCCTTTAGATATTTGCTTTGTTTTTTTGTTTCTTTTTTTGTTTTCGGTTTTGAGGCTGGTGCTGCCTGGGTAAACTCAATTAAAAAAACAATCAAATGTAACAGATTAGAGTTCGTATCAGCTGCAGGAAGCATGAAGAGACGAGGGGTACAAAACAAAAAATCAATTAAAAATCCTCCATAGGAGACAAATATCAAATTACCGCGCACACCAGGGCGTATCATTAATATTAATTTTTTCTTAAGCTTTAGAGAACTAAAAGGGCTGAAGGGAGGTTTCTCTACAAGGGGGTTGACTTATCTAGCCATATTCTTTTGTTTCGCATGATAATAATAAACAATGGGGAATAAAAGTCTAGGGAGAAATGGAGCAGAGGTGCTTAAAGTGTTGTGTTAGCAGTATGAACTTGCTTGAGAAGGCAATTTGTATATACTTAAGGGACTTAAGGCTTTAACTGTCTTAAAGCTTAAAGTCTCATCTATCGTTTAAGATTTTAAATGAAAAAATTGTACATTTTTAAAGGCATCTAATTGGGTAAATACTGAAAAAAGTCAAAATTAATAGTAATCATACGCAACCATGTTCACAAATGGTAAATTTTAATTATTACATAAATCACAATGAAAACTTGTTGTTGTTGTAGCAGTATATTGTAGAAACCCTTGCAGATGAAGAATCTCAACGGGCCAATCCCGTACTTACAACCGGTTGCCATGGGATTGATGAAAACTTGCGAAAAAGTAAAGCAAGTATTTTTTCAGAGTCTGGTTTTGTGTTGAGCAACCCAGCAAAAATGCAAATGCAAATTTGCCCATAAACATTCCATTAGGGAAAAGAGGAGAAATTTTTACATATCAATGAATGAATCGGATAGTTCAATGATAGGGAATCACTTATTTATAGCCGAGTCCGAACGGCGTGTGGCACTGCTGCAGCTCTTTTGGGAGAAGTTTTAAGATGTTTTTGTGAAATGTTAAAACTTCTCCCAGTTCCGACTCTAAACCGGACTCCGGCCAAATACTACGTATTTGATCCTAGGGCAGAGTTCACAGCACTGGATATAAGGAATGGGATTCATTATGGATATTATATGGTATAGGCAGAGAGGAGACTTAGGAAGGGCCTACGATTTCCTGATATCAATATTGATTCATGATACAATCTTCAGAATACACTTTCCCGGAAGGAAGGATTGAGAAATGGGTGCTGCGTTTGAGAGAGATGAGACCTCAGTTGTCACTGATGGCTTCATGTATGGAATCAGCGACAGGATTGAAGTTTTACTCCGAGGCACTCTATAGCGGGTTTTCAGTGAGACTGCCGGACACAAATTGAGTTTTAGGAAAATAAGACCTGATTCTTCACTGATGGCTTCATGGATGGAGTCAAGGACGGGATTGGGGATGTACTTTCAGACACTCAATATTTGTTGGTATGTCACTGAGAGCGGTGGAAAAGTGTGAAGTTTTTCTGGTGAAGTCTGTACTATTGCGTTAACCCCAAATGAACTATCCCCAACCTAATTGGGAACTATTCCCAACCCAGTTGGGAACTATTCCCAACCGAGTTGGGAACTATTCCCAACCGAGTTGGGAACTATTCCCAACCGAGTTGGGAACTATTCCCAACTGGGTTGGGAATGAAGTGGGAAATATTCCCAACTGAGTTGGGAAATATTCCCAACTGAGTTGGGAAATATTCCCAACTGCGTTGGGAAATATTCCCAACTGAGTTGGGAAATATTCCCAACCGAGTTGGGAAATATTCCCAACCCAGTTGGGAACTTTTCCTAACCGAGTTGGGAACTATTCCTAACCGAGTTGGTATATATTCCCAACAGAGTTGTGAACTTTTCTAAACAACGGTGGGAACTATTCCCAACAGAGTTGTGAACTATTCCCAACATAGTTTGAACTATTCCTAACATAGTTGGGAACTATTTCCATCTGTGTTGGGAACTATTTCCAACTGTGTCGGGAACTATTTCCAACTGTGTACGGAACTATTTCCAACAAAGTTGGGAACTATTTAGAACAAGGTTGGGAACTATTCCCACTCTAACAGTTAACTTTTTGACCAAATGTTTAAATAAATTTTTGGTTTGAAACCACTTAGGGACTTTATCAATAAATAAAATCACCCAAGGTTGTCAACGGTTCCCAACAGAATTGGGAACTATTCCCAACAGGGTTGGTAGCTGTTCCCAATAGACTAGGGAACTTGTTTGTATTGAGATGGGAACTAATCCGAGCAGATGTTTGAACTAATCCCTACAGAGTCAGAAACCTTTTCTGGCGGAAACGGGTATTATTACTTACAGATTTGGGAACAATTTCCAATAGGGTTGGTAATTTTTCTCAATAGAATTAAGAACTATTTCCAACACTTTTTGGAACAATTCCCAACATAGTTTAAAACTATTCCCAACATATTTGAGAAAGAGTATCTACAGAGTTTGGAACTTTTCTAACAGCGTTTAGATTTATTACCAACAGAATAGAGAACTTTTCCCTACAGAGTTGGAAACTATTTAAAACAAAATTGGAAACTATTCCCAACCGAGTTGGGAGCTTTTCCGAACCAAGTTGGGAACTATTCCCAACCAAGTTGATAACTTATTCCCACCCATGTTGGGAGCTAAAAAAGAGTTCTTGTTGGGAACTTTAAACAACAATAGAGGTTGGAATTATTCTTAACAGATTTGAGAACTTGCCCAACAGAGTTGCTTATTATTCCCAACCAACATAGTTTGCAACTATTCAAAACAGATTTGGGAACTATACCCTACAAAGTTGGGTACTACTCCCAAAGGAGTTGAGATCAATTCTCAAGGGAGTTGGGAACTTTTCCCAGTGTTGGAACTAGTTTGGTAACTATTTCCAATAGTGTAGACTGTTAATACATTTCTTATCGCTTATATCCATCTCTTATATACTTTTTTTGCTCTGTTCCCCTTTAGGTTTTCAATCATTTGCATATTTTCTGTCGTCATCAGCACAACGAAGGGAATGCAAGAATGCATTTTGAAGCGCATATATCTGTGAAATATTTCAGCGACATTTTTCAAGTTTCCCCTCCTAGAAAATGGCATTCCAATCGAAGGCATTGAATTATGATGGCTTTCAATGCCCTTTCCACGAGCATATGTATGCATAAAAGCACACATGCAAAAGAACTATCACTGTGTATGTAAGTCAATGGGGCATTACCATTATTGTCAACATCAACATCAACTTCATCATCCTCACCGAAAGCTGTAACAATGAAAAGGCAACAAACGGCTACAAAATCCAGCCATCATCCTCGAGTCAATAACAGATTTTAATGAATGTCCGTCGATTTGGCCGAAGTTATCTGCTTTTGCACGTGTGGTGGTGATGTGATGAGCGATTGTGTACCAGTATGTGTGTGTATGTTCTGCGATAATAACAACCATGTTTTTCGGTTTTCTCTTCCCACCACAGGAAGAGGAAACGGATGTCAGGCGTTGCCAAGTTGACAGAAAGAAGTGATTTAAGCGTAAAATACCCTCTAAAGCATTGCTAATATGCCATCCCCGCCTTGTATCCGCTTCCTTTTGCCTTATCTATGGTATTCCCTTGCCGTTTTTTTTGTTGTTTTGCTTATTTTTGTTCTCCCACCTCCTTTCTCCTTTGGTTTTTTGCTTCCTATGTGGCAACTTAAGTGTTGAAAAAAAAAGAAACGGAAAATAAAATCACCGTAACTTCAATAGCAAAATCAATGATTTGATATGACGAAAGACCGGCAATGGTCTCATATTGATAAGAGGATTTTTTCTTTCAATTTCTTAAGCATTACTTTTCTGTTTTATGATTTTAAGTCCCTTCGGGAGAAATTTTTTAGAATTTCGAACCAGGGGGATTTTAAAGCTTTAAGGAAAATATGAATTGTTGCGAATTTAAAGTTCATCTCACATAGACAAGAATTGACCAAGGAGTAGTTAAAATACAATAAAAATATATTCTACTCGAATAAAACGTAACGTTTAAATTTTCAATTTTTCTTACACTTTTTCACTTCAACTCTATTTGCCAAATCAAATTCCTTAGCAGTCCTATTCAAATTTTACTGTTTCACCAACTTGCCCCTGTTGCTGTGATTTGATCAGCACCACCCATTTAAGATAAGTCCTTGTGTCTAACCTGTACTCTATTGTCTATGTGGTATAGAGGTAATCTGAAAATCTTTTTGTACTTTGAGGCAGCTGCATACATTCAAGTGTTTCTTTATATTTGCTCAAGTTTGTCAATATAAAAAGTACATTAGAAGTTATTTTCTACCAATTCTTGATGTCAGATACGAGTCAGAGTTTAGTTTTCAAATTGATGTGCCTTGGATGTAGAACAAATTATAGTAATGGTAAAACAGGTGACTCCCACCTGTTCATTAGTCATCCAGTGAAGATATTCATACCAGGAATATTTTAAAAAACTACAACCTTAAATGGCAATTGAGAGTTACTTGTCAAAGAAAACAGATTCCCTAATGAAGGTAATATATTCGTAAGGTTTGGGAATGTTTCACAGTACCAATAAGAAAATTACTCAACGTAAATGATAAACTTTTTTCTTTTCCACAAAAGTCGAGACTAAAAAAAACTAGTTTGAAAACTATTCAAACTGAATTCGGAGTCCTTTCTTACAGGATTGGGAATAAACACGAAGGAAATGGGAATTATTCCCATAGGAGTTTGGAACAATTCGCAATACAGTTGAGAAATATTCCCAATAGTATTTAGAAATATTCCACACAATGTTGCTAACTATTCCCAACAATGTAATAAACTATTCCCAACATAGTAAGAAACTATTCCTAACTCTGCAGGAAATTATTCACAAATCTGCTGGAAACTTTTAGTACCAGTGTTGGTACTACAGTTGAGAACTATTCCCAACCTAGATGGGAACCATTCCCAATCTAGTTGGCAACTTTTACAAACTGAGTTTCGAATTATTCCCAACTGAGTTGGGTATTTATATCCAAGACAGATGGGATCTTTTCCCAACAGAGTACACTACTATTCCGAAAAGAGTTTCGAACTATCCTCAACAAGAATGGAAGCTATTCATTTAAACTCTGGAACTTTTCCTAACAGAGTTTGGAACATCATGCAACGGAGAGGGGAACAACTTCAAACGGAGTTGGGAAATGCCCACAACCGAGTTGGAAACTATTCCCAACAGAGTTGGAATTATTTCCAACAGAGTTGGGAACTATTCTCAACAAAATTGGAAACTATTCGCCAAAACTTGGGAACTTTTCCCACTAAAACGCTGGTACTATTTTCGTTTTTCACAGTTGAAAACACATATTTATCACGGTTACTTTTTTGAAACACTACTAAAATCTCAATGCAAAGATAATACTTTTAAGAAAAAATGTTCATAAGTAATGAGGGAATGTCCTACTGAATGCAATTAGCAAGCTTTTTTGCTTCAAAAACTATTATCTAAAAAAAGTAATCACGGAAAAATCTTGCGAAAAACGAACATAGTACCAGCCAAAAGTTGAGAAATATATCGAACATAGTTGGGAACTCCAACTCTGTTGAGAACAATTCCTAGCTAATAAATAATTCCAAACTCTGTTGGTAATAGTTCCCAACTCTGCTAGGAATAGTTCCCAAACTTTAATTAAAATAGTTCCCAACTCTGCTATAATTAATTGCCAAACTCTGCTATAAATAGTTCCCAACCCTGTTGGGAAAAGTTCCCAATTCTTTTGGGAATAGTTCTCCACTCTGTTAAGAATAATTCCACAATCTGTTGGTAATAGTTCCAAACACTGTTGGTAATAGTTCTCAACTCTGTTAGGAATAGTTCCTAAACTCTGTTGGTAAAAGTTTCCAAATCTGTTGGAATTAGTTCCATATTCTGTTGGGAATAGTTTCCAACTCATTTGGGAACTGTTCCCAACTTTGTTGGGAGTTGTTCTCAACTGTGTTGGAAATAGTTCCCAACTCTGTAGGAAATAGTTCCCGACTCTGTTGGATACAGTTCCCAACTCGGTTGGTAATAGTTCCCAAATCTGTTGTGAATAGTTCCCAAGACTGTTGTGAATTGTTCTCAACTCTGTTGGGAAAAGTTCCCAATCCTTTTGGGAATAGTTCTCAAATCTTTTGGTAATAGTTCCCAACTCTGTTGAGAATAATTCCAAACTCTGTTGGTAAAAGTTCCCAACTCTGTTGGGAATAGTTCCCAACTCGGTTGGGAATAGTTCCCAAACTCTGTTGGAAATTGTTCCCAGCTCTGTTGGGAAAAGTTCCCAAATCTGTTGGGATTAGTTCCCAATTCTGTTGGGAATAGTTTCCAACTCATTTGGAAACTATTCCCAAGTTTGGTTGGAATTGTTCCCAACTGTGTTGGAAATAGTTCCCAACTATGTTGGAAATAATTCCCGACTCTGTTGGGTATAGTTCACAACTCTGTTGGGAATAGTTCCCAACTCTGTTTCCAACATAGTTTTGAACTATTCCCAACAGAGTTTGGAGTTGAGCAGTGAACAATTGCCAACAGAGTTGGGAACCAGTCCCAGCAGAGTTGGAAACCAGTCCCAACAGAGTTGGGAACCAGTCCCAACAGAGTTGGGAACCAGTCGCAACAGAGTTGGGAACTATTACCAACAGAGTTTTCAATTATTTTCAAGGGAGTTGGGACCTATTCCCAAAAGAAGTGGGAACTACTCCCAGCAGAGTTGGGAACTATTCTAAACGGAGGTGTTAACTATTCCCAACAGAGTTTGGAACTTTTTCCAGCAGATATGGAAGGTATTTCTAGCAAATTAGGGACATATTTCCAGCAGATTTGGGAACTATTCCTTACAGAGTTGGTAACTTCATCCAAGAGAGTTAGGAACTACAATATATCCCAGGCAGTTGAAAATTTGTGCCAACGGAGTTGGGAACGTTTCCCATCAGAGTTGGGAACTATTTTGGACAGAGTGGGGAAGTATTCAAAACAAAATTAGAAACCATTCTCCACAGAGCTGGGAACTTTTCCAACGGAGTTCGGACTATTCGGAAATATTCCCAATAGAGTTGTTGATTATTCCCAACATTGTTTGTAACTATTCCTTACAGCGTTGGAAAATATTCCTAACATAGTTGGGAACTGTTCCCAATACAGTTGTTATATATTCCCAACAGAGTTGGGAACTTTTCCAAACAGAGTTAAGAACTATTCCCAAACGAGTTGGAAAATATTCTCAACAGTGTTGCGAACTATTTCCGACAGAGTTGGGAACTTTTTCAATAGAGTTTGGCACTATTTCAAACAGAGTTGGGTACTTTTTCCATGTGGACCTGTTTTATTGCTGGGATGCATTTCAAACTATGTAGTGAGCCTATTATATCTGTCATTGAAACGTTTCTGGTATTGAAATTGAGCTTCATATTGGTAATATAGTTTTTTCTTTTCCAGCAGACAAACGAATTATACATTTTTAAAATAGTGTTGTTGTACAGCATTTAATTAAATTCGATGAACTTAGTAGGCTTGGATTGATCACTAAACAATTTGCTTAATTTGCGATTGTAAATGGTTATATGTGTTCATCTTATGTTCATATATTTCTAACATTGTCATCATATAAGATTGTTTCAATTCATAGCCTTTAAACAAGCGAGGACAAAATGCCATATAAGACAACAAGTAGAAATTTCTTTGCATTAATTGATATGCTTGAATTCGATGAGAGCTAAAGCACAACTATGTCAATCGATGCCATTGAGGTGAAACAAGACGGAGAGGAAGAACAACTCCACTTTGTCTAACTCTAGATGATAACTACGTTCTCTGGACAAGTTCAGAACATAGCAGGTTAGGATGTTAGAAAGTGAATATGGACAGACTAAATTAATACCCGTTTTTTTTTGCCCTCCCAACAATGGTAGCCATAAATCCCAAATAGATTTGTATGCCAGAACATACATGGAATGTCTTTGTGGAAAGTTATGGGATTTGATGAACTTTCCTTCTACACAAACATAGGAGACTCGAAAAAGAGGGAAGCAACGTGCGGCCCTTCTGTAAAAATTTGTTAACTCCAACGCAAGACAAGTGCTGGCGTCATGTTCAACGAAATGTTGACGATGCCTTCGACGACGAAGAGGAACACAATGGTTTTGTCAGGCAAATTGGAAGCAGGTGAAGTCAGCTAACTTCCTTTTTGCTCATCCACTCACAAGCACTCGCACACATACACTCTCGCACAAAGCTGACAAGCTGACATCCAAATGACAAGGTAATCGAAAGGTAACACAATAAAGCTTCCTTCGAAAAAAAAAACGAATACGAAAACATAACACAAGACAACAACAGAAGATGTAGATAAGACTGTGATAACAAAAGCAAATTTTTCTCCTTTCGCTTTTTTCCTAAGGTTCCGCAGAGGATGCAGGAAAAACTGCTGAGTTGCCACAAAACAAATGACAAGCCAACTTGAACATGAGGCATAAGAGGGAGACTGTCATGTTTTAGGGAGTTATGTGTAGAGTTGGACCCGCATGCCCATGTACATGTTTAGGATTTAGGCATTTTAAGGAATTTAAAAAAGAAGCCTAACCAGAACTTTGTGATGAAACTTTTAGCTTTTGGCAATTTAAGTGGAACACATGGCGATATGGGCCATACGTAAGAAAAAAGAATTAGTCCTACTACATATGTTGGCATGTAATTTTATCAAAACATTTCTAATTGAAGCCAGGTATACATTCCATGTTTTCGTGGTCAATCAATCCTTTCCTAAGGAGTAACATGGGCTGATTTTGTCATGAAAGCCATAAGGGAACAACTGTTATGAAGAAAAACATGCATAATAAGAAAATAGGTACTCAGACATTTCTAATTGAGCTCAGAGAAATGTTCTTATACCATTTCCAACAAGGTTGTGAAACCTGTGGGGCAAACTTAAGAACATTTTTTCCAATTACATATGATGTGAAATTATTCAATAATTTTATTTGGAAGGAAAGCCACCTCTCACTTTCAGACAAAGAAATGCGATTGCTCCTTGGGATACTGCCAACATAGTTTGGGACCTTTTTCAAGGTTTTTGGGACTTTTTCAAACTTTTTGAGAAAAATTCCCAAACTTGTATGGAAACCCCCCCAATCTAATTGGAAAAAATTTCCAAATATAGTTGGGAATCTTTACCAACCTAAATGGGAAACTTTTCAAACTTTGTAATGAATCGTTCTCAACAAGTTGGAAAGTATTACCAAGCTACTTGGGCTGCTTTCCCAAATTAAGGTGGGAATTAAGTTCAGTGAAAAATTCCACTGGTAATCGAACTTAGTACCCACCATTAATGGAAAACCGTTCCCAACCTAGAGGTCGTAGGCAACCGTGGCTTTTTCTGATACTGTTGGGAACCTTTTCCTATCCTGGTGGAAATCTTTTCAAACCCGGTTACATACATGTATCCACAGATTTGAGAAACTGATCTAACATAAGTAGGAAACTCAATCAAGAAATATGGAAACCGTTATAAACAGTCTCGCAATTAGGATGGTAGATTTTCCGTTCAGAACTTTCGTTCCCAAGATAGTTGTGGACCCTTTCTCACAGAGTTGGGAATATTTTCCAATACAAATGGGAATCCTTCTTACCAGGGTTGGGAGTCTCTTTTAATATTGGTGGTAAGAGATTGGTGCCGTTTTTAGAATAGTTGGGAATCCTTTCCAACATTGATTGGAATTCTTTCCAACAGAGTTGGGAATCCTACACAACAGAGGTAGGAATCCTTCACAACAGATTCCCAACTTACTTCACAAAAAAGTTGGGAATCTCTCCCAACAGAGTTAGGAATCCTTCCTAACAGAGCTCGGAATCCTTCCCAACAGAATAAGGAATCCTTCCAATCAGAGTTGGGAATCCTTTCAAAACTGAGTTGGGAATACTTCCCAACAGAGCAGGAATACTTTCCAACAAAGCTGGGAATCTTTTACATAATAGTTAAGAATCTTTTCCAACAGAGTTGGAGAAATTTCCAACTGATTTGAGAATATTTCCCAGCACACATGGGAAACTCTTTCAACATATTTAAGAACACTTCCCAAAAAAGTTGGAATATTTTCAAACAATGCTGGGAATCTTTCCCAAGAAGGTTGATAATATTTCCCTACAGAGTTAGCCATAGTTCAAAACTTTTCCACCAGAGAGGGGAGCTATCCCAATTGGAAAGTTCCAATTGGAGTTTGGAGTCTGTCTCAATAGAATTGAGAACCTATTTAAGCTTTGTTGGGAGCCCTTTCTCAACAGGCTTGAGAACCCTTTCTCAGCAGACTTGAGAAAACTTTCCAAACAGAGATGGGAACACTTTCCCAACAGTGTTGGGATCTCTTTCCCAAAAGAGTTGGGAACCCTATCCCAACAGAGTTGAGAACCTTTCCCAACAGAGTTGGAAATCTTTTCCCAGCAGGGTTGGGAAGCCTTTCCCTACATAGTTGGGAACTGTTTGCAAACAGTGTTGGGAAACCATTCCCAACAGAGTTGGGAAACCATTCCTAACAGATTTGGGAAACATTTCTCAAAATAGTTGGGAACCCTTTCCCAATAGAGTTAGGAACCATATCGCAACTGAGTTGGGAACCCTTTTCCAACAGAGTTGGGAACCCTTTCACAAAAGAGTTGGGAACCCTTTCACAAAAGAGTTGGGAACCCTTTCCCAACAGAGTTGGGAACCCTTTCCCAACAGAGTTGGGAACCCTTTCCCAACAGAGTTGGGAACCCTTTCCCAACAGAGTTGGGAACCCTTTCCCAACAGAGTTGGGAACCCTTTCCCAACAGAGTTGGGAACCCTTTCCCAACAGAGTTGGGAACCCTTTCCCAACAGAGTTGGGATCCCTTTCCCAACAGTGTTGGGAACCCCTTCCCAACAGCGTTGGGAACCCTTTCCCAGCAGAGTTGAGAACCTTTCCCAACAGAATTGGAAATATTTTCTCCAACAGAGTTGGGAACCCTTTCCCAACAGAGTTGGGATCCCTTTCCCAACAGAGTTGGGAACCCTCTCCCAACAGAGTTGGGAACCCTTTCCCAACAGAGTTGGGAACCCTTTCCCAACAGAGTTGGGAACCCTTTCCCAACAGAGTTGGGAACCCTTTCCCAACAGAGTTGGGAACCCTTTCCCAACAGAGTTGGGAAACCTTTCCCAACCCTTTCTGAAAATAATTAAGAACCGTTTCCAAGCAGAATTGGAAAACCTTTCCCATATCTTTCCGTAATCTATTAAGGACGTTTTCAAAAGAGTTAGACATCTTTTGCAACATAGTTTAGGATTTTTCCGTACAAGGTGGGAACATTTCCTAACAAATTTCGAAAAATTTTTCTAAAAGCTATTTTTCGCAATTTTATAAATTTTTTCAACTATTTCTTTAAAAATACCTAAATAATTTGTAGCTCCTCCTTTCTCCAATGGCTATTGATATGCTGCTATTACATTGGAATTTAATTACAGAATTCTCTCAAATGTTTCAATTTCTTTCCTTTACTTTTATTATGGGTGAAACCACAAAAAAGGAATTGCATTTCTGTTTTGCATACTTGTGCCCAATTAGAATTGGAAAATAAACTGTAACAACTCCGGGGGACTTCAAAGAGGTGCATATAAATTTAAGGGGAAAATAAATCAAATCAAATATTGTATGGCCCCCTAGGGAAACACACACTACAATGTATGTGAAAGGTGTTTATGTATGAAATGAGTCTTATCACAAGAGAATAATACAAAATTTAATTCCAAATGCATGTCTCTGGTTATATACATCCATCTATGCAAATATGTGTGATAGCATTGGATATTTATAAATTTGTACTTCTACTGTGTATCATGTGTATTGTTGCAGTTTAATTTTCACTATGAATTGCTTGGTTTTCCCCCTAGAAATTCAAATATTATACTTTGAGTTTGGGGACTATTTTATGTCCATTGGAGTGCTAAATGGCAATGCTTTTAATTTGCTTTTCGATTTGAATGAAAGAGAACATGTGATGTGTGTTTTGCCAAATTATGTGGAATAAGTTGGGATAATTATTATCTTTCATTGAATTTAGAAATTCTAATGAATGGATTATAATGTGATATGTGGTCATTCATGGAAGAGAATGGAAAAGAATTTGGATGAAATTTTGAATTTAAAGTAGATTTTGTCTTTAGAGAAAATTTTATAGACATTTTGCACTTGTAAAATTTGTCTTAGAGTAAACTTCTTAAAAGAGAGAAGAAAAGAGTTCCCAATTATTCTTGGATAGAGTTCCCAACGATTTTGTCCAAGTGTTCTTACATTTTGTTCCCAACTCTGTTGGAAAAGTCTTCAGAGAAAGCAGAAAGAAAATTTCGTGGAAAGAGAAAAATTCTTGAAAATTTTATTCTTATAGAAAATTTTGTGGAATATCGTGTTTAGAGAAAGAAGAAAGAAAATTTTGTCTTTAGAGAAAATTTCGTGGAAATTTTCTCTCCAGAGAAAATAAAGTGGAAGTTTTGTCTTGAGAAAAATTTGGGTGGAAATTTTGTCGATTTTGTCTGTCTGGGAATTTTTGCCTTTAGGGAAAATTTCGTGGAAATTTTGCCTTTAGGAAAACTTTGTAGAAATTTTGTCTTTAGAGAAAATTTCGGGAGTAGATAACGAATCTGGCATACAAATTCAGGTCGAAGTATTGGGGGACACCCCACCCCCACAAAAACGCCCAAAATGGGCACATTAGCCAATCACGGATATTTGGGACTCGGTTTTGTTTGTTCCGTATAGACTGAAAAACGGCAGAACCAATTTTCTCGATATTTTTCTATATTGTGTAGGTTGGTCTGGAAGCAAACATAGGCTATATAATTTTTCGGTGTCGGAAGGGGGACGGACCCTCCCCTTATGCCAAAAACACAACCCAAAATCAAAAGTGGGACAATATAGGTATCAAGTAAAAGGTATTGGAGAGTAGAATACGAATATGGTTTGAGTCTAAGTACCCATCGGATATTTTGCCTTTAGAAAAAAATTTCATGAAAATTCGGTCTTGAGAGAAAATTTCGTGTTTGATTTTTAGAGAAAATTTCTTAAAAAATTTTTCTTTAGTGAAAATTTCATGGAAATTTAATCTATAGAGAAAATATTGCGAAAATTTTGTAATAAAAGAAAATTTCGTGGATATTTAGTCAGAAATTTTTTCTTCGGAGAACATTTCGTGGGAATTTGGTCTTTGGAGAAGAAACTTCGTGAAAATTTTTACTTAGAAAAATTTCATGTAAAATATTTTTTTTTGAGAAAATTATGACGAAATTTTGTCTAAGGAGAAAATTTCGTGTAAATTTGATCTTTAGAGAAAATATCGTGAAAATTTGGTGCTTAGAGAAAATTTCGTAGAAATTTGGTCTTAAGAGAATATTCGTAGAAATTTTGGTCTTAGAGAAAATTTTGTGGAAATTTCGTCTTTAGAGAAAATTTTTTTGTAAAGAAAATTTTGTCTTTAGAGAAAATTTCGTGGAAATGTTTTCTTTAGGGAAAATTTAGTAGAAATTTTGTCTTGAAAAAAAAAAATTCGGTGGAAATTTTGTCTTTAGGGAAAAATTCGTGGAAATTGCGTCTAGAGAGAAAATTTTGTGGAAATTTGGCTTTTAGAGATAATTTCATGGAAATTTTATTGTAAGAAAAAATTTCGTGGAGTTTTTATCTTTAGAAAAAATTTCGTGGAAATTTGGTCTATAGAGAAAATTTTGTGGAAATTTTATCTCTAGAGAAAAATTTTGTGGAGATTTTTTCTAAGAACAAGTTCGAGGAAATTGTGTCTTTAGAAAAAATTTTGCCTTTAAAGAAAATTTCGTGTAAAGTTGGTCTTTAGAGATAATTTCATGAAATTTTTATTTTAAGAGAAGACTTCCCGGAATTTTTATCTTTAGAAAAAATTTCGTGTAAGTTTTGTCTTTAGAGAAAATTTTGTAGAGATATTATCCTTAGAACAAGTTTGTGGAAATTTTGTCTTTAGAGATAATTTCGTGGAAATTTTGTCTATAGCAAAAATTTTGTCTTTAGAGAAAATTACGTGAAAATTTGGCCCATAGAGAGAATTTTGTCGGAATTTGGTCTTTAGGGAAAATATTATGGAAATTCAGTCTTTAGAGAAAATTTAGAGGAAAATTGGTCTTTGTACAAAATTTTGGGGAAATTTGATCTTTAGAGAAAATTTCGTGGAAATTTGTCTTTGGCGAAAGTTTTTTGAAAATTTAATCTTTAGGGAAAATTTTATGTCTTCAGAAAATTTTAAGAATTTTTATACCCACCACCGAAGGGTGAGGGTATATTCATTTTGTCATTCCGTTTGCATCACATCGAAATATCCGTATTCGACCCTATAAAGCATATGTATTCTTGATCGTCCTAAAAATCTAAGACGACCTAGCCATGTCCGCCCGACTGTCTGTTGCAATCACACTACAGGTTTTAAAAATAGAGATATTGAGCTGAAACTTTGCACAGATACTTTTTTTGTCCATAGGCAGATTAAGTTCGAAGATGGGCTATATCGGACTATATATTCATATAGCCCCCATATAGACCGATCCGCCGATTAAGGGGCTTAGACCCATAAAAGCCACTTTTATTATCCGATATTGCTGAAATTCGGGACAGAAAGTTGCGTTAGACTAGTCGACTTTCTTCTTCAATTTGGCCCTGATGGGTCCAGATTTGAACCGATCGGTTTAGATTTGGATATAGCTGCCATATAGACCGATCTCTCGATTCAAGGTTTTCGGCCAATAAAAGGCGCATTTTATGTCCGTTGTCGCCGAAATTTCGAATAGTGAGTTAGGTTAAGCTTCTCGACATACTTCTACAATATGGCACAGATCTTTTCAGATTTGGATATAGCTGTCATATAGACCGAACTCCCGATTTAAGGTTTTGGGTTCATAAAGGGCGCATCTATTGTCCGATAACGCCGAAATTTGGCATACTGAGTTGTGTTAGGCTCTTCAACATCTTTTTGCAATTTGGATCAGATCGGGCCATATAGACCTATCTCTCGATTTAAGGTTTTGGGTTCATAAAGGGCGAATTTGTTGTCCGATTTCTCCGAAGTCAGGGACAGTGAGTTGTGTTAGGCCCTTCAACATCTTTCTTCAATTTGGCCCAGATCGGATGTAGCTGCCATATAGATCGATCTCTCGGTTTAAGGTTTGGGGTTCATAAAAGTCGCATTTATAATCCGATTTCGCTGAAATTTGTCACCGTGATTTATGTTAGGCTTTTTGACATCCGTGCCGTATATGGTTTAGATCGGTCTATATTTGGATATAGCTACCAAAAAGGCCAACATTTTGCTCTACAAAATTGAACAATGACTTGTACTTATTAGACCAACCAAATCTCCGTGCCGAATTTGGTCCAAATCGGACCATATTTCGATATAGCTGTTATGGGGACATAAATAATGAATTTTTCCCCGGATTATGACGAAAGGTGGTTTTCACATATATTTCACGGTATCCAAAGTTCGGCCCGGCCGAACATAACGCCTTTTTACTTTTTTTTACTTATTATACCTTGGGCCATATGAAGGGGGAATACTAATCTAGTCATTTCGTTAGTAGCACATGGACATATCGATTTGGGACCTATAAAGTGTATATAATCTGGATCGTCTCGGTTTTCCGAGTGGATCCGGGCCACCCAAATCTCTGTGCCGAATTTGGTCCGAATCTGACCATATTTCGATATAGCTGCTATAGGGGTATAACTTATGCATTTTTCATCGGATTATGACGAAAAGTGGTTTACCAAAGATCAGACCGGCCGAAAATAACGCCATTTACTTGTTTGTCTTTAAAAATTTTTAAGGATTTTTTTTTTTGGAAAATTTTGTTGAAGTTTTATTTTTGGAAATTTTTGTGGAAGTTTTTTCTTTACAGACAACTTCGTTTAAATTTTGTCTTTGTCTCACCCCTCCTATGCATTTCTATGGCTCCTTATGAGTTTTAAAATATTAGTAATTTATTGAAATTTTGTGGCACAACCATTTATTGTCTAATCACCCCGGAGTGCCTTGCAGCATGCTGTACAAAATTTATGATTTAAAGGCAAAATTTAAAAACTTGTCAACTTTTATGTACCAAATTTTTATCAATATTTTATTGCCCTCAGATTCAGTTTCACTCGTTTAGTATAACAATTTTTCATTAAATTATACTCGTAGGCAAGTCATTTGCCTTTTCAAAGAAGGAAAAATTTATCTTGTCACCATAACCAATAGAAAGCTAATGACCTCAATTTCTATTTATTTCCTGTGATAAGCAGCATGATGCCGAAGAGTGGGTATGTGGGGAAGGAAGTACAGAAAAAAAAAACAAATCATGAACAAATTAATCTGTTTGTAATCGATGTAATCTTGGCGTTTTATTACATTCGTTATTGGCCTTTTGATATGGGGCAGACTTATGATCTACGTGCGAATGGCAGGTTGACTAAATGCTGCTCTTCTGTTTACCCTATATTTGTGTGTGTGTGTTTGGATGTTTATGCCACCTCTCCTTACTGCCTTGCTCTGCTGCTCATTTCTCTATGAAGACATTCTAAGCAAATTTATTTTCTGATATCAGCACTATTATCGCAGCT
The DNA here is from genome assembly GCF_963082655.1 of Stomoxys calcitrans. NCBI lineage: Eukaryota > Metazoa > Arthropoda > Insecta > Diptera > Muscidae > Stomoxys > Stomoxys calcitrans. The sequence goes on along the minus strand of NC_081554.1, from coordinate 185,346,479 downwards.
CTCTAACAAAACAATAAACACAGTAACACATATAACAACACAAACAAAAATACACTTTAGAAGGTTCAAGCTTCTACATACCACTACAAATACAGCAACATGCGTACAAACACCATTGAATCTTTTACTACGCCATAATCAGTAAATATTCCTAGCAACAACACAATTGTTTCATCGAAACTGGTGATTATTTGTTACAAGAGTAGCAATTTGTACTCAAATGAGCGGTATTGGTGATAGTGGTGGTCGTAGTGTGTATTGATTTGTTGGGTGTGTGTGTGATATAAAAGGATGGAACGAAAGAAAAAGTGAATCCATTCTCTAAAGACCAAATTACCAAGAAATTTTCCCTGAAGGTAAACAGTTTCTTCGTTTGGTTGTTTTGGCTACTTTGAGTGTGTTTGTATTGAAAAGAGTGTTTTTTTTTTATAAATGGCCGGCTCCATTTATAAAAAAACACCCTTTTCACGTTAGTCCGAAATATGCCGGATCACGAGGAAGATGAAGGTGGACCAATTTAATGCATCAGATTTCCTCAATAAAACGATTTCTGACAAGTTCAAATACATAGGTGTGATGTCGAACAGAAAACCGAATTGGAAGTGTCACATTCAGTAGTGTACTGAGAAGGCTCACAGATGATGGGAACTATGTAGAAAGGCCGTAGGTTTGAAATGGGGACTGAATCAGAATACAGAATACAGAAGCAAGATTAGATCAATACTTACTTACGCCTCAGTAGTTTGGTGGACTGCTATGGAGAGAAAGTGCAACATAAGGACCATACAACAGGTTCAGAGAACATGTTGTCTTGGCACAAGCGGAGCGATGAGGACCACGTCCACTAGGGCACTAGAGATTATTCCGACTCATAGACATACAGGTTAAGTGTGAGGCAGCCATAGGGGCTATGAGACTTAAGGCGATATGAGAATGGATTGAGGTTGGGAGCAGCTCATACCATCGTGGTATAATCGAGGCAACGATAGGAAACCTGAAAGGAAGGGAAAGGGTTTCTGATTGGAATTTTTGAGATGAACCTTGAGATCAAGTGCGAGGCACTGCTGTTAGCGGCACAGTCTTGGGTTAACGGAACCCTTGTATTGCCGTCTGGAAGATCATGATACATCAAAACTATGAGATAGAGTAGGCCTGGGGGTCTACATTGAGAACCCAGGGACTGAGGTATGTTTTAGACTGCCTGACCATAATTCGGTCCTATAGGAGGAGATCCGGGCGATCACGGAAAGCGTGAGGTGGTGTGGTGCTAACGCGAGAACATCGAGTGTGAACATCTTTACGGACAGTAAAATTGCCATAAGGGCAATAATAACCAGGACGGTAAGGTCACGAACAGTCTTGCAGTGTAAGAAGGATATTAACGTCTTCTCTGAGGATGGGAAAATCCTCATCGAATGGGTGCCGGGCCATAACGGAGTAAGGGGAAATGAAAGGGCAGACGATTTGGCGGTGAAGGCCAGAGGACTGCTGTCAATAAACTTGGTTAACCCGAAGCCTTTCGGGTCGACGGAGTCCGAGTTAAGGGAGTGGGCTACGAATGCGCATGCAACATTGTGGAACAGCAAAACGGTCGGTAGGACGGCGAAAATCCTATGGGGTGATCCGAATCGTGAGAAGACGATGCTATTGCTGAAAGAAAGTAAGAAGGTTGTTAGTATAGCTTTTGATGTCATAACGGGACACATAGAACTACGTGTTCACTTATGCAAAATCGGTGCGGTTAGTGAGAGCATGTGTAAGGCATGTGTAGGGCATGTGGGGAAGATGATGAGACATTGGAGCCTTTCCTTTGTCATTGCCCGAATTTCGCGGCCAATAGACACCGGTACTTAGGTGGGGACACGATACCAGGCATGAGCCAACTTAGGAGAGTGGTGTGGAAAACAATAAAGGATTTTATAAGTAGCACGGAATTTTTAACTTAAATTTTCGATGTTACTTTTTAGGCGGCTTAATATCCGCACCCACTTTTCAACCTAACCTAACCTAAGACAACATTTCTAAGAAATTTTCTCTAAGGATCTAATTTTCCAAAGTTTCGTTAAGAAATTTTGCTGTAAAATTTTCTTTAAATTTTTCTTAAAAAAAAAAAAACAAGTAAATGCTTGCAAAGTTCGGCCGGCCTAATCTTATATGCCTTTTACCATGGATTGTATTTATCAAATTCTTTGCCCGGTATTTGTTTGTCAAAGGACAACGGATAAGAATTGCTATGATTTTGGAGCTATATAACGTTATGAACCGATTTGGGTCAAACTTGAATTGAATGTTGGAGACCATAGTGGATGCCATTGTGCAAAATTTCAAATCAAATCGGATAAGAAATGTGCCCTCCAGGGGCTCAAAAAGTAAACTCAGGAGATCGGTTTATATGGGAGCTATATAAGTAAAAGCAGAACAGTTCATGCGAAATTTCAGCCAAATAGGATAATAATTGCGCCCTCTAGCGGCTCAAGTAGCCAAGATCCGTTATCGGTTTATACGGGAGCTATATTAGGTAATGACCCGATTTGAACCATACTTGGTACAGTTGTTGGAAGTCGAAACAAACAACTTTGTGCAAAATTTCAGCCAAATAGGATAATAATTGCGCCCTCTAGCGGCTAAAGTAGTCAAGATACGAGGTCGGTTTATATGGGAGCTATATCAGGTAAAAAACCCATTTGGATTTTATTTGGCGCAGTAGTTCAAGGTAAAATAAGAACAAAATTTCAACTCAATAGGATAATTATTGCGCCCTCTAGCGGCCCAAGTAGTCAAGGTGTCAAGATCGGTTTATATGGAATTTATATCACATAATTAACTGATTTGCAATTGTTGAAAGTTGAAACGGAACACTTCTGGCAAAATTTCAGCCAAATAGCATAATAATTGCGCCCTCTAGCGGCTCAAGTAGCCATGATTCTAAATCGGTTTATATGGGAGCTATATAGGGTAATGAACCGATTTGGATCATACTTGGCACAGTTGTTGGAAGTTAAAACCAACCAATTCATGCAAAATTTCATCCTAATAGGATAATTATTGCGCCCTCTAGCTGCTCAGGTAGTCAAGATCCGCGATCGGTCAATATGGGAGCTATATCAGGTAATGAACTGATTTGGACCATACTTGGCACAGTCGTTGAAAGTTACAACAGTTGTTCTAAATTCAAAAAAGTTAAAATAGAATATTTCGTGCAAAATTTCAGCCAAATCGGATAATAATTGCGCCGTCTAGCGGCTCAAGTAGTCAAGATCCCAGATCGATTTATATAGGAGCTATATCAGGTAATGAACAGAGTTAACCAGCACTTGCCACAGTTGTTGAAAGCTAAAACAGAATATGTGATGAAAATTTCAACCAAATCGAATGATAATTGCGAACTCTAGCGGCTCATGTAATCAGGATCCGAGATCGGTATATATGGAAGCTATATCAGGTAGGGAATCGTCTTACAACAAGCTTGGCGCAGTTGTTGAAAGTAAATGCAGAACACCATTTTGCAAAATTTCAGCCAAATAAGTTGAAAATAGCGTTCTCTAGAGGCTCCAGTATTCGGAATACGAGATCAGTTTATATGGGGGCTATATCAGATATCGATTTGGACGGTACTGTTGTTGAAAGTTAAAACAGAACACTTTATGTAAGATTTCAGACAAGTCGGATAAAAATTGCGCCCTCTAGCGGCTCAAGAAGTCAAGATCATAAATCGGTTTATATGAGAGCTATATCAGGTATTGAACCGATTTGGACCAGACTAGGCACAGTTGTTGAAAGCCGTAACAGAACACTTTGTGCAAAATTTCAGCCCAATCGGATAACAATTGTGGCTTACAGGGGCTCAAGATTTCAAATCGATATATTGGTTTATATGGAAGCTATATCAGTTTGTTGGCCGATTTGAACCGTACTTAACATAGTTGTTCTAAAACAACAAAATGTGCCAAAATTTAGCCAAATCGGATAACAATTGCGGCTTACAGGGGCTCAATCAAATCGGAAGATCGGTTTGTATGGGACTATATCAGATTGTAGACCGATCTAGACCGTATTTGGCACTGTGGTTGGAAGCCGTAGCAGAACACTACGTGCCAAATTTCTGTCAAACCGGATAACAATAACGGTTTCCATCTCAAGACGATCAATAACATATATACTTTATAGGGTCGCAGATCAAGGGATCAAACGGATGAGACTAGCTTAGTATTCCCCTCATCATAAAGTAATGAAAATTTTACTCATGAACATTCTAAGGAGCATTCTAACAACACTAAGGAGCAGGGGCAAACTTCTCACATATCATTGAGTTGAAGGCCACCGTAGCGCAGAGGTAAGCATGTCCACCTATGAAGCTGATCGCATGGGGTCGAATCCTGGCGAGACCATGAAAAAAAATTTCCGCGGTGGTTTTCCCCTCCCAATGCTGGCAACATTTGTGAGGTACTATGCCATGCAAAACTTCCTTATCCTATGGTGGTGGGTATTACACCGATGACAGACTGATTGACCAATAATCTTTCGCTGTATTGTGGTTTATTTTTTTCCGCCTTGGGGATTATGACCACCCTGACTTCCTTCCATGAGTTTGGTAAGTAGGACAATGGCAAGCTCGCCCTGAAAACCCCTTCCAGCCATGGCAGAGTGACCCTAATGGACTCCTGCAGCAGCCCCGGAATGATTCCGTCTGGTCCGGCCGCCTTCACGATCTTCTTAAGAATTTAAAAAAAATTGTTTCCAAAAAAAATTGTTTGCATTCATTTTTTGTGTCAAGAAATTTTCTCTCCAAAAATAGGAAAAAATTTTTCTATAAAAAAACTTTATTTTTAATTTCCCACAGAAATGTTTTCTTTTAAAGGCACTGTTTATCACTCCTTGTCATTATCTGTTCAAGCCATTAACATTTTTTTTCCAAACCATGCTTGCAAATAATGCGTATCCCCTTTCCACATATCAATACACACTCACATATGGAATTGTAGTTTTATAGATGGGTGAATTGATAAGAAAATGATGACTTTTCAAAATTTTCAAATTATCATACACTCTTATTGACCCCCATAAACGTAGAGAGTGCATTATTAGTGATTTATGCCAATGTCCTTAGTTATTCATGTGCGGGAGTACGTATGTGTGTGAGTAAAACTCTTCTGCTGCCATGCCTATGTCAAACTGTGTTGGTGTATTGAATAATTTGGTTTAGTGCATACTGAGTATGTGTAACCTGAGTGTATCTGTGTTTAAACACATTCTTATGCCTAATGCCACACATGTGTGGCAATTCAAAGCGTTGCCATTTGTGCTTATCAAACAATGTCAAAATTCGAAAATGTTGTTGACATAATTAAACAATGTTGACAGCATTTTGCAAATGTATTCATGTAGTATGTGTATCACACACACATACACACACACATCAAATGCTTTAGATAGTAGTTTGGTTAGGCCTTGTCATTTAAACAAAATTGGTTAGGGAATGAGTAGCAGTTTGTTGAGGGGGTTTTCCTCATCGTTTGTGCGTAAGCCATTTGTTGGCAAAACAATTTTCAATGGCTTGATTAGGCTTAACATTGAGGTGATAGCCCAGGTCGATAGGGGGATTTGAAATTTTCATTCAATTTGTATCTTTTAGTGAATTTTGGCATCATTGGCAGAGAGCTTTAGGCACACATATGGTGGAAATAGTCCATTTCACAGTGATCGATTTTGGATGAATTCAAACAAAATCAGTGTTTGAGCCTGAAGGCTTAAAATTAGCGGGTATGAAGGGGGAAATGATGGTTAAGAGCAGGATACCAGCCAATAGGCTTGGGAATACACAACAAAGTGACACCAAAAGCAGTATACCAATCATACGGTAGCGTCGAAATAGGAAATTTTGTGTTTATAGCAAATGGAGTCATTTTTATACCCTCCACCATAAGATGGGGGGTATACTAATTTCGTCATTCTGTTTGTAACTACTCGAAATATTCGTCTGAGACCCCATAAAGTATATATATTCTTGATCGTCGTGACATTTTATGTCGATCTAGCCATGTCCGTCCATCTGTCCGTCCGTCTGTCTGTCGAAAGCACGCTAACTTCCGAAGGAGTAAAGCTAGCCGCTTGAAATTTTGCACAAATACTTCTTATTAGTGTAGGTCGGTTGGTATTGTAAATGGGCCATATCGGTCCATGTTTTGATATAGCTCCCATATTAACCGATCTTGGGTCTTGACTTCTTGAGCCTCTAGAGTGCGCAATTCTTATCCTATTGGAATGAAATTTTGCACGACGTGTTTTGCTAAGATATCCAATAACTGTGCCAAGTATGGTTTAAATCGGTCCATAACCTGAAAAAGCTGCCATATAAACCGATCTTGGGTCTTGACTTCTTGAGCCTCTAGCGTGCGCAATTCTTATCCAATCAGAATGAAATTTTGCACGACGTGTTTTGTTATGATATCCAACAACTGTGCCAAGTATGGTTCAAATCGGTTCATAACCTGATATAGCTGCCATATAAACCGATCTTGGGTCTTGACTTCTTGAGCCTCTAGAGTGCGCAATTCTTATCCGATTGAAATGAAATTTTGCACGACGTGTTTTGTTATGATATCCAACAATTGTGCCAAGTATGGTTCAAATCGTTCCATAACCTGATATAGCTGCCATATAAACCGATCTTGGGTCTTGACTTCTTGATCCTCTAGAGGGCGCAATTCTTATCCGATTTGAATGAATTTTGGCACGACGTGTTTTGTTATGATATCCAACAACTGTACCAAGTATGGTTCAAATCGGTTCATAACCTGATATAGCTGTCATATAAACCGATCTTGGGTCTTGACTTCTTGAGTCTCTAGAGGGCGCAAAACTTATCCGATTTGAATGAATTTTGGCACGACGTGTTTTGTTATGATATCCAACAACTGTGCCAAGAATGGTTCAAATCGGTCCATAACCTGATATAGCTGCCATATAAACCGAGCTTGGGTCTTGACTTCTTGAGTCTCTAGAGTGCGCAATTCTTATCCGATTGGAATTAAATTTCGCACGACTTTTTTTGTCATGATATCCAACAACCGTGTCAAGAATGGTTTAAATCGATCCATAACCTAATATAGCTGCCATATAAACCGATCTTGGGTCTTGACTTCTTGAGTCTCTAGAGGGCGCAATTCTTATCCGATTTGAATGAATATTATGGTCTGAATCGGAGTATAGCCCGATACAGCTCCCATATAAATCGATCTCTCTATTTTACTTCTTGAGCCCCCAAAGGGCGCAATTCTTATTCGAATTGGCTGACATTTTACACAGGTCTTCAACATATAATAGCAGAGTAAATCTTTTTTTATATTCTGTTTTGCCTAAGAAGAGATGCCGGGAAAAGAACTCGACAAATGCGATCCATGGTGGAGGGTATATAAGATTCGGCCCGGCCGAACTGAGCACGTTTTTACTTGTTTACTCTTGGGGTAGGGGTAGGGTATTACATAGCCGGCACCGTCCAATTGTTGTTTTTCCTTACTTGCTTGCCAGAGTTGGGTACTGACCAGACGCCTGAGTCTAGTATTGACACTGCTAATATCTCGATGCAGGCTGAAGTCTAAAATTGATTTAACTTTCAGCGAACTGTTAAGAAAAATGTTTAGCTCTCACAATGCCTTAGTGGTTACGCCGTATCGGCAAACCCTTAACCATGTCAGCACAATATTTTTTCATTATTCTGCAGTATCTAAGGAATCCTATAGGATAATAGAACAATTTTTTTTTCCTCTTAACTACAAGTCTGGAAATATCCAACCAACGGTTGTTGAATTATTATTTACTTTGAGTTGGCATCCTTTTTTTTGTTTGCTATTTCAATTATAATAAATTTGTATCAGGAAAAAAGGACAGACCTCAAGGAGAGAGCCAGCAGACGAGAGGAGGAAACACCAAAAGCTACCACTGCGGATATACAAAATGTATTTAAAACAAAACTTTTTCGTTTAGTTTCTAATAAATATTAATGTTGTGCCATGTTCTCCCCATACGCGTTGCCATGCAGCAAAATATCCCAGAAACAGAGCGTGGATAGATAAATGAATAGCAGAGAACTTGGCATAGCTGTAGTTCGCTATGCCATTAATTTTAGTGCAGAAAAGAAAACTTTTTTGCTATAGCTCTAATGGTGAAAAGTTTAAGACAGCAGAATGGGTATTAGTTTAGGGGTTCAATATGCGGATCAAAGTAAATGTGGAAAAGGTTGGCAATAAGGCATTAAGAGAGAGAAGGAGTCTAATGATTTAGCTGCAGTTTTTTTTAAGCTAATACCGTACTCCCTGACAGGAAGTGGTGAATGTTGTGCGTTATTTTCCAGCTGGCAGACCTGAAAAAACTAACGATGCCATGGAAGAGGAAGGGTTCATCTGTTATTGACTATAAATAATATTTATGATGCTCTTGAGTTGGAACAGAGTTGCCATATAAGCATAAAAAATCAAAAAGATATTTTATAATAAACTAGCTGGGTCGGTGTGCTTCGCTTGGTCCACATTTGAAAATTGTTTATATTCGTATTAAACTCTAAAATAACTTTCATTAGAATCCCATGTTGTCACATTTGGTATACATGTCCATTTGGGGCATAATTTTGGGGGGGAGCAACTGCCTAGGAAATGAAAGACCGACATGCGGCCTATAGCACAGTATCCTGTTATGACCCCTGTCAATGTGCTCAGCGATCTCTTAGCGAACGCCATTAGCTCCTTCGTTCTGCTTTCGTTGATGACAGGTCAAAGCGCCTTAGCGGTCCGGCAATCATCTGCTGAGTCCAATTTTACCATCGACCCCGCTTTGGCCATCCCCTCTACTGTGTTCAGTAGTCCGACAAATGGCACGTAGGGAAGACCGACGATTGGTTCGCCCGGCGCAGATGAAATCCTACTGGTGCATTTGTTCGCCTCTTCATTCCCCGGAATCCCTTCATGTCCGGGAACCCATATCAGCGTCACATCGTAAACCGGGAGCCTTTCCAGGGACTCCAAACACACCTCAACCTCACCTTCCTTGAACACAAGTCCTTGAGCGCCATCATACTGTCCATATAAATCCTAAGATTTGAGGGCGCTAGGTCCCTTACAAGAATTTTTCTTACGGCTCTTGTATTGGCACAAATCTAGCCACCCAATCCATTTCGCCACCCAACCCATCTCGCCACCCAACCCATCTCGCCATTAACACCGCCATTTGCTCTACTAAATATGTTCAGTAGTTCGAAAAATGGCATGTAGGCAAGACCGGTGACTGGTTCGTCCGGCGCAAACAAAACCCTTCTAGTGCATTCGTACTCCCTTTCATTCCCCGGAATCCCTTAATGGCCTCTCACTTTTCTCGAACGCAAGTCCTTGAGCGCCTCCATACTGGCCGTATAAATCCTGAGTTTTGAGGGCAGTGGATCCCTTACCAGAATTCTTCTTGCGGTCACTGTACGTAATGGTACAAATCTCGCCATCCAACTCATAACGCCACTGACCCCGCTCTGGCCATATCCTCTTCTATGTTCAGTAGTTCGAAAAATGGGACGTAAGCAAGACCGGTGACTGGTTCCGTCCGGAGCAGACTAAACCCCTTTCATCCGTCCTCCGCTTCATTCCCCGAAGTCCTTCATGTCCGGGAATTCATATCTGCGTCACATCGTAGACCCGAAGCGTTTCCAGTTACTCCAAACAATCCGCCTCAAACCTTGAACTCACCGCTCTCAAGGCCTTGAGCGCCGCCATATTGCCTCTATAAAGCCTGACTTTTGAGGGCGGTAGATCCCATACCAGAATTTCTCTAGCGACTACTGTAATGGCACAGATCTCTGCCTGAAAGGCGTACACTCATCTGATAGTCGCAGAGACATATCAATGTTCAGCGAGTCGGAGTAGACCCCCAATCCAGTCCCTGGCTTCATCTTGGACAGTGAAGATCAAGGTCTCATCCCCCTCAAACACAGAATACGTCCTCCACCCTGTAAAACGAATCCTGAATGTCCTAATCCCAATTGGTACCGGTGGCAATTAGTTGAAGATGCTCTTTAGTCTACCCTCCGCAACAGAATGGAACTGTGGGCGCTCCTGTCGTCCTTCAACATGACGAGCTTCCTCAGCCTAAGCGCGATGTTGTCGTCGCAGTTCCGTATATTGGCCCAACGGACTGCAAATCCAGCATTGCCTCCAGACCAGCTTGTGGCGCGGATTTTAGTGCCCCTGTTACTCCAACGCAGGTCAATCTCTGGAACTTCTCGAAGGAGTAGGCTCGCAATACAGTCCCTGATACCATCTTGGAGCCATCAGCGAAGATCGAGATTTTACCCCAGTATATGCTCTCCTTCATCTCACCATGGAAAACGAATCCCATTCGGTACCGGTGCCAAAAAGTTGGATATCCTTTTCAGTCAATCCTCTAGCATCAAGGATGGAACTGTGGCCGCACCTGTCTTCCTTCAATTTGTCGAGCTTCCTTAGCCTAAGCGCGATGTTGGCGGTAGATTTTATAATATAGGCATCAATGAGCTAAAAATCCCGAATCGTCTCCAGACCCGCCTGCGGTGCGGATGTCATTGTCCCTGTTACTCTAACCCAAGCCCATCTCTGGAATTTCTCGAACTCCCTCGTCGAATCCTCCTACCCACGGTCCACCACCACTACTACTAGTACTGTATGTCGGTTGTACACCAAAGTTCACCATCTTGGCACCCTTAAGAAGCCTAATTTGTTACCCGATTTTGCTGAAATTTAGCACGGTGAGTTCGGTAAGGTCGCACAAGATTCGTACTTCGTACGATCTAGATTGGACTATATATGGGTATAGCTCTCCTATATACCGATCTCCTGATTTATGGCCTTGGGCCATATAAATCGCATTTTTTCCCGATTTCACTGAAATTTATCACAATCAATTCTGTTAGGCCCTCCTGACATCCGTTTTTAGTATGGTCATAATCGGCCTATATTTGCATAAAACAGCTATATAGACCGAACTCCCGATTTCAGGTTTTGAGTCCATAAGTGGTGCAGTGACTATCGGATTTCGCTTAAATCCGGCCGATGGAACTTAATGCATATTTACTGGCTGTTTGTCTAAAATGATTGCAAAAACTTTTCGTTTACAATTTTTTCTTCCAATTGGCAACACTGTCTGCATACGTTAACAAACTACAGTAAGGATATTGTGCAACTTTTCCCCCTTATCATATTTCTCCCACCCACAAAGTATATACCATTTGTTTTTAATTTCCATTTAAAATCCTTGCTGATATTGCTGTTTCAGCAACTTTATGCTATATAATCATGTTGTTGTTGGTGTTTTCAGCACAACTTCTGCAGTAAGTTTCATCCCGTTTGATTATCCATTGGGGCCACATTCATTCACTGCAATGAAATGCAGCTTTCAGTTTTGTTGCCAAACTATTTAAGCGCTAATTAACACATTGTCAAATGACCTGTAATGCTGTAAAAGGACTCTTTGCCATACCTGGTGCTAGTGGCTAAATTACAACATGGTTTACATGGAAATGGCACATGCCGGCATTGTCGATGTGAGACGTGTGCATGCTTGCCAAGCAGGATGCAGACATTTATGAATGCGTTTTAGTTCATCGCATGATGGACATTTGTAGGAAATTAAAGTGCCACTTGAAAATTGGAAATGTAGTAGTGGATACAATGGTGAGGCAAAGTTATATGGGTCATATAACATGTAATTACAACAAGTTTATGAGCACTACAGCCACCCACCCCCTAAGGGGAAGGAGTATTATTGTGTTGTTGGTTAATTTGCTTTATTGTCCTTAGGATAATGTTTCAACAACCGCGTAGAGCTAAGGTGCTATTGTTAATGGAAGTTTCATTAACTTTAGTGGTATAGGAAATACATTTCAATACTGTTAGTGAAGGGGAGGGTACTGTTTTGTAGAATTTACATAGAAATAACAAACATTTCCTTAATGTGCCCTCGTTTTACATGTGTGGTGCTTAAAGCTGTTAGTCTTAGCTTCTTATAACTGTTTCTTTTGCGAAAATTTAACAATATTTGTCCAAGTTATGGGCAATTTTTTCAAAAAAGAAAAATTAATAGTAGTCATACGCCACCTGGTACAAAATCATTAATTTCTATAGATCATAAAAGTATATCTCTTTTAGAGGTTTTAAACAGCGAATGAATTTTTGAATTTTCACGCTTAATAATTTCATTGTTGGGTACTCTTCATTGATAGATAGATGCTATCATATTAGCTCAGTTAGTAAATTGCTCTTGAGAAAGCTAGAAAGTTAACATGTGGAGAAGGAAATCGGAGAAGAAAGCACACACGGTGCTTGGAATTCTATTCTGAGTTTGACTAATGGAGCGAACAGTCTGTGATAGCCGTGTGACGAGAAAAGCATATTCCTCTTAACCATGATAGTCGGTACAAACAAAAATGCTTTATCCGCTAATGTGTGATTAATACTACAATGCCAACCGAAGGACGGACCATAAGGTACCATGTGAAAGCGTTTCCATTAGATGAATTTTGATGTTTTTAGCTTTTTCTTGTTCGACAATGTGTGATTGATTTCTGTACATTAAGATTTTTTCACTTTGTTTCTAAAAGAAAAGTTTTTTGTCATATTTTCCAAATAATCCAATAATTATTAGTAATCATACGCACTGATGAACTGATTTAGTAATTTTGAAATATCTCTGTAGTTGACTAACATTATACCTTGTTATAGCGGAACACAATTTAACGGTGTTACTAAAGAAACGGCTAATGGGACAAATGTTCTGTCGTAGCCAATTAAAGTAAGTAGTAGTAAAGTCTATAACAGCCAACTAAGCATAATTAGACCTACAGCTTTTTTGGCTCTCAGAAAAATATTTTAGGCTTTTTTTTTCAATATTAACGACGAGAAAAGTAAATTGTTCTATACTTTATTGATTGCTACAAATCAATATGCTTTCTCCCTTTAGGTTTATGAATGCCATCATAAGGACGGACCATAAGATACCATATGGAAGAATTTCCATTTAACGAAATTTGAAGTTTTTTATATTTTTATGGTTGAGAAATCTGTGCTTTATTTTTACACATTAAGATGGTTTACATTTTGTTTCGAAAACAATAATTTTTTCGCATTTTTCCAAAATAATTCAATAATTATTAGTAATCATTCGCACTGATGTGCAGTTTTAGTAATTTTGATATATTTCTGTAGTTGACTAACATTATCGCAGAACAAGAGTTAGCGGTGTTACTAAAGGAACAAGTTGCTTACAGTGGCACATGTCTCCTTGTGAGGAGAGAATGTTCCATTTACAGAAAACGTAAAATATATGGGTGTTTTGCTGGACTGGAAATTGAACTTCAAATCCATATTGCCCTATACACCTGCAAAAGAGAAATTGGCAAAAGTTGGGGGTTTGGACCGCGTGTCATGCATTGTCAGACCTATAATACTGCAGTTGTCAGACCTATAATGCTATATGGTGTTGTTGTCTGGTGGACGGTGCTTTAAAAGTCCACCTACTGCTCAATACTTATCCGGATCCAAAGGATGGCTTGTTTGTGCATCACAGCCGCACTGAGGACGACACCATCTGATGCACTGAATTTAATGGTTCATCTTATGCCTCTGGCTACCCAAGTTGCAGCGACCACTGCCGTGAGGTTAAGGGAGCTTCTCATTGGTCATGTGGCGGCTACGGACAATGTGCTATCCTTGATATAACATCCGATGTTCCAGGCAGTGTGGACTACACCCTACCTGAGCCACTTTTTGGTAAAAACTACTGTACCACTATTCCTGATAAAACCGATTGGAACTACAATATCCCTTGTGATAGAAGTTATATAGACTTCTATATGGAAGGATCCAAATTTAACGGCCAGTCGAGTTTTGGGGTGTACTCTTAAGATCTAGAACTGGTCATATCGAAAAGGTTACCCAACCACTGCAGTGCGTATAAAGAGGAGATCCTTGAAATTAAAGAAGTGATGAAATGGCTAAGATATGATGTCATAACGACGATTGGCATAAATATTTTCTTTGACAGCCATACAACCATTAAGACCCTGGAAAACGTATTTCTGAACACTAAAACCGCTCTCGATTGTCGCAGGTCTTTCAACGCTATGACTGAACAGTTAAAAATTCACCTGTTCTGGGTGCCGGGTCTCAGAGATATCCCAGGGAATTCTAAAGCAGACGAGCTTGCGAGACTAGGAAATACTCTAAACATTCCAGGGAAACTGAAATATGTGGTTATGCCTCTAGCGACATGTAAGTTAAGTTTTCAGGACCTGGCCCGAAGGACAACGAATGATAGATGGTCGCAAAGAAAGGGGCTGTGAGCATTCCAAAACAAAATGTGGCCTAATATAGACTTGAAGAGGTCTGCCGCTTTGCTGTTATTGGTTAGAACAGATGTCTCAGCCATTGTGTCCGTCATTGCAGGTTACTGTCTAATCGGAAAACATGTCAGCATGAAGGTTGTGAGCAAGGACTTTTGCAGAAGCTGTGAGGACATCTAAGAAGAAGAGACTATAGAACACCTTCTGTGTGTGTGTCCCACACTAGCAGTTAGAAGGAGTTCCACTTTAGGTTCTCATTTCTTTGAGAATCTGTCTGATTTAGCGGATGTGAACATTGGCGAGTTAAAGCGATCTGGATGGTTCAACGGTAGAAACTAGCAGGCATCTTCCTTCTTCTTTTCCTGTGGTATCACAATGGACGAAAACGCCTAAGTGAGTCTGATGGCAGACTGCCTCTTAAGCCTAACCTACTAACGAAATGGACGTGATTAGTATACCCATTCTACTTGTATTCCCAAATACATTGTCAGAAAAAAGAAGGTAAGTCATCTAAACCTGTCACTGATGACTCCTTATATAAGCTTTTTTTGGTGATGCCAAAAGATGGAAACCGATTTGAAATATTGCCGAAATGCTCAAACACTAACTAAGGGCTCTTGAATCAATATTTGAAGGTGGACCCCATGTAAAGGACAAGATTGCTATACCTTTGCTTCTATCCTTTTCTGGGATGATGGTTGTAAAATTATGACTTTTTCAGTTTGTGTTAGCAGAAGGACGGACCAATTGGTACGAGCTAAGGACATGATTATTTATGGATGTATAGATTTTTATTTTTTTTTCTTATAGGAAGATACGTTTACTATTCTCGCAATTTAAGAAAAGTTTAATTTTGTTCCTACAAAAATTAGTTTTCGGCATTTTCTCAAAGTAACCTAATAATTATTAGTAATCATACGCACTAGTGTACATTTGCAACTACTTTTTAAATATCTCCGAAGTACTCAAACATTAACCATGTGGTCTTTGATTAATGGTAGAAGGTGTTGTTGGTGTAAAGAACGTGATAGGTATACACTCTTCATTACAATAGTCTGGTGAAATGCTTGTAAAACTATGACCTTCACTTTTTTTTGCTTTATTAGGTGGTGTTAACAGAGGGATGGATCATATGGTACGATTTGAAATAATTCTTATTAATAACAAGTAAAAACGACTAAGAGGCCACCCTAACGACTTGGAGGCTGCCGTAGCATGTCCGCCTATGACGCTGAACTCCTGTATTCGAATCCTGGCGAGAACATCATAAAAAATTTCTGTGGTGGTTTTCTTCCTGTTATGCTGGCGACATTAGTGAGATATTGCAGCCATGTAAAAACTTCTTCACAAAGAGGTGTCGCTTTGCGGCACGCCATTCGGACTCGGCAATACATAGGAGGCCCCTTATCATTGAGCTTAAACTTGAATCGGACAGCATATGAGAAGTTTGCCCCTGTTCGTAAATGGCATGTTTATGGGCAAATTTGCAAAAACGACTTAGTTAGGCCGGGCCAATTCTTAGGAATCAATATGGATTCTGCTAAAATTCACACAAAATAAATTCAGGTGATGGACATTATTTTACTCTACGAATAATCGATAGATCGGTTTATATGGTAGCTATAGCAGGTTAAAGACCGATTTAGAGCGTACTAGGCGCTGTTGTTTGAAGTCGTAACAGAACACTGCATGTAAAATTTTATCCTTCCCGTACAAAAATGGCGGCCTCCAGGGGATCAAGATGTCAAATTGGGAGATCGACTTATATGGGAGCTATATCGGTTTATAGACCGATTTGAACCATACTTGGCTCATTGATTGGAATTTGTAACAGAAAACTACATGCGATATTTAAGACAAATCGGAGAAAATTCGCGGCTGTCAAGGGCTTAGGATTTCAAAATGGGAGATCTGTTTATATGGGAACAATATGAGGTTATACAGCGAGTTGGTCCTTTCTAAGCACAGTAGTTAGAAGTCATAACAGAACACTTCGGGCAGAATTGTATCCACATCGAACAAAAAATTGTGGCTTGAAAGGGTTACAGATGTGAAATCGGTATATATTTTTTTTTTATTTTTTTTTTTGTAATTTTTGTTTTGTTCTAACAAAAATTTATTTTTGACACTTTTTTACTACATAACCCCATAAAAATTAGTAATCTTACGCACTGGTGTACATGTATGGTGATTGTGAAAAAACTCCGTGGTATAGAGGTATACAACTATGTCTTTAAATCCATATTCAAACGTGTTATGTTGTCTGTTTTACTATCCTAACCTATAAATATATAATATGCAAATATGGCTTTATTCTCTTAAATTTTTATTATGATACTAACAGAAGGACGGACACAAATTACGCCCTGAAAGTACTTCTGTTAATCGAAATTTGGTGTTATACATTTTTGTTCTGCAGTAAAATATGTGCATTATTCAAATGTTTTAAAAAAATGTAATTTGGTTCATAAATAAATTTGTTATTGAAATTTTTCCAAAAGAACCTAACAATTATTAGTAATCATACGCACTATTGTACAGATTCAGTAATTTTGAAATAACTCTGTAGTTAGTAAACGGATTTGAGAAATTCAAAAGGTTTTTAGTAAGAGATACAAAATGTATGTAAAATCTTACAAAAACTCCATTCTGATGAGTTAAAGGGTTTTATTTTATGGTATATTAAATTATTGAGAAATGGCGTAATAATAGCTACTGTATTCGAAATTCTTTAAGTTTCCATATAGCTTTATATATTTTCTGCAGGTTCGATTTAGGAACATTAGAAAGCCTTTCTCTTGCCTTCTTTCAACTCCATTATAAAAAGAAGAATTCTTGAGTTGCAATTTAAATCTGCAAATTCTCCTTTAAGTGAGACAAGGCCCTTCTACGCTCTTTTAATGTGTGTTTGGTTGTTTCATATGCCAAGTTTGAACAGTTTTGCTTTCTAAGACTTTAAGACTCATTTATCGCACGCTCCTTCTATGATGCTTGAATTGTTAGCTTTTTGATATTCAAATGACATTTGTATGCAAAAACAGCCACATCTTTATTACTTGAACATGTTTATTTCTCTTCTTCTTCCACGTTCCTTTTTTCCCCTTTCACAAAAGGACATTACTTACACTTCTTAATTTCCAACAGATTTTAATGGTTCTAAGCATTTCATTGTCAGTGGATGACTTTTCAATCCTTTGTGATATATCACTGGGATTTCTATGTCCTCAAATGGTTTTGAGTGATTTATTTTATATGCCATCATGTTGCTTTATTGTTTTGACAAAAATCAATTCATTTCCATTTGCTTGGGTTAGACCAAAAACCTCTGCTCCATACAACGTACAACGTTTAGGGACACAGGCAATCAAAGAATTTTATGACTTGCACAGCATAGCAAGAAAACACAGAAAACGACTACAGTCGTTTTAGAAGGAGGAGAGTCCAAAAACGAATACAAGTAAAATAATCATTGAAACATTTATAGTTTGTTGTCATTCTGTTCGTTTTGTTTGCAAAATCTGAAATCAATGTTCCGATAATAAAAATCTCTTAGAATCTAAGTAATTTTGCAGTAACGACAGCAAGTCATAAAGTTCCTCGAACAATGGCAAACAAACAATGAGCAAAGGACAATTTATGGATACTAGGGACTGAGCATGGAACGAAACCCAGAGAACTAATGGAAACAATTAAGATTGAGCAGGCCACAATGTGTATACACAGACAGAGACAATTGCCAAAACATTGGCAAAACTAACTGTGAATGAATTTCTCATCACCCACTAGGGAGGGGGGGTGTCTGTGAGAGTGACTAAGGAATGGAAAATATAATGGATAATTGGCTTTGTAGCTAAAGTGTAAATACGACTATACCATATAGAGAGCGAGGACTTACATGTGCATTCGCATTTGTAGCATTGGTAGGATTCCAAAGGAATTAAAATGTAATTAAAAGGATATCAGTGAAAACAATTTGTGTATTTATGATGGTAATACAATGAAGCGTAGGTTATTTAAGCTAAGGCTGGAATTTTATGAAGCATTTGTTTGTTTCGTTTCTCTTAATGTTAAAGCTGTTTAATAGTTCACTCTAATTTATAGGGAGTTGAGTTAATTTATCATGGTATAAGGGATTTTAAGGGAGCAGCGTATTAGGTTGCCTTTATAAATCACTGGGTTTTATAAAAATTGCTTGGTATATGCCAAAGTTAGAAGGGAAATAATAAAAGTTTATAAAATTAAAAATACTCATACGCTACGTGGTACCCAGAGAAAAATTTTTAAGTTTCTTTATTTAGAAATGAAGAATTGCACCAAAAAGGAGGGAATGGATTAAGAACCACTTATTGGCTTTTATATGGCTAGGATAGTAGAAATGGGGCAATATTTGCGGTACTTAGAGAAGGTACTTAAAATGTAAAAAAATTTATTTCATCAAATTTCGTACTACAGGAAACTCGCATAAGTAAAACTTTTGGAATTTATGCTAGTTAGTTCCTTACTTACCCCAAGCGATGCCCTTAACTCATTTCAATTAGAAACTTGAAGCTCATGACAATGTGCTGAAAGATAAATTCCAGTTACTTGTTGGCAGGCGACTTCAACTCCCAAGAAGTAGTGAGTCAACTGTCTTGGGACAAAATATGGAACTTTATTAAATATCAGTCCTATATCTTTTACTGTAACATCTCTTACGGGACTACAATTGCAAGAGAACAAATGGACGGACGGACACCTTCTTCTTAATTTACCATTATCAAGTCTTTGTGGTGGTTATGAAAATTGCTTGATTCTGAGACTGTCATCTCCATCAGCCTCACCAGCTGCGTAATTGTAATTTCCCTATTTGACTTAATCGCCAAAAAAAACAGCACACTCTGTCACAATGGCGTAAATCAAGTCCATGTAAATGTGTATTGTCTGCAATGCAGTACTATCAGAGACTGCAACCATTTGGCATTACGCGTGTGTACACAAGGCCAGCTGAAACCATGAGACAAATTTAAGCAATGCTCGTTCACTCATTTGCAGTACATTGAATGTGCAAAAAAAAGCCCTTAATTCTTATGCAATTTGATGCATCAACTTAAAAGGCTGGCATTACAGATCTACACCGGCTGCCCTGAGAGAAAACTTTCCCAGAAATACGCAACAACAAAAACAAAATGGACCATATCTTGTGGGTGTACTATGCACCATCGTGAAATGTAAAGTAAAACCACTTGCAAATTTTCTGTTGCTTGGCAGGCAACTAAACACCAGCGGCATAGGGTGCCTAAAGCCCCACTTTTGTGGCTTTAACAACAAAAGAGCCAATGTAGGACTTGAATAAATGCTAATAGCTGTGGGTGTGTAAGCGAAAACTCTCAAAGGCTTAAATAATAGTTTGCCCAAAACTGTTGCAGTTTGATGAGATTGCCTTTTACGGAGAACATAAGGGTGAATACTAGGCTAAACAAATAAATTTTTTAATGGCTTTTTGGAATTTTATTGCTAAAATATTAAAACATTGTTGTGCATAAATTCTGAGATAATATTGCCAAACAGCTGAACAGCTTTCCTTACTTATAAAATTTGTTTGAGAAAATTTCATCAATATTTAGCTAAGCTATGAGGAAAATAGTGAAGGAGGTTAATAATTAAAAGTAGTCATACGCCACAGTGGACAGTGGTATGGGTTCGCAATGCAATGGCTATAACTTCAGTTTTAGTAGGCATAATTTAGTTTTGTAAAAAGTCATTTGTAGACAGGAACCGAAGTGCTTCGGAATTGAATGTTATGTCTTTAGGTAGAATGGAACATTTTGGAAAAACTCTTTAAATTGAACAATTATTTTAGTTTTTGATTTTCTTCTCTGAACAATAATTAAAATACTCATACGTCACCGTGGACTAAGCTTCGGGTTCGCAAAGCAATGGTAATATTATCGGTGCTGGTAGGATTAATTTAGTTCTCAAAAAATCGATTGTTGACAATGACCGAAGCTTGCTTCAAAATTTTTAATTGTGGCACAATGGAACATTTTGCAAAAATCTCTCAATATTGGAAACATTTTTGTAGTTTTTGATTTTCTTCTGTCATGGTCAAATTTTATACTTTCCTTCACAGGATGGGTGTATACCAATTACGTCATTTCGTTTGTAACAACTCGAAATATTTGTCTAAGACCCCATAAAGTATATATATTCTTGATCGTCATGACATTTTAAGTCGATCTAGCCATGTCCGTCCGTCTGTCCGTCCGTCCGTCTGTCACAAACACGCTAACTTCCGAAGCAGTAAAGTTACCCGCTTGAAATTTTGCTAATTTAATTATTATCAGTGTAAGTTGTTTGGGATTGTAAATGGGCCATATCAGTCCATGTTTTAATAAAGCTGCCCCACAAAGTGATCTGGGATATTGACGTCTTGAGCCACTTGAGGGCGCAATTCTTATTCTATTTAGCTGAATTTTGGCATAAGTTGTTTTATTATGACTTCTAATGACTGTGCTGAATATGGTTTAAATCGGTCTATAACCTGATATAGATGCCAAATAAACCGATCTAGAATCTTGACTTCTTGAGCCACTAGAGGCAGCAATTCTCATCCGCTTGGCTGAAATTTCGCACGAAGTGTTTTGCTATAAGTGCCAACAACTGTGCCGAGTATGGTCTGAATCGATCCATAACCTGATATAGCTGCCATATAAACCTATCTTGGGTCTTGACTTCTTGAACCACTAGAAGGCGCAATTTTTATCCGATTTGGCTTGCATGACGTGTTTCGTTATGATTTACAACAACTGTGGTAACTATGTTTTAAAACGGGCCATAAACTGATACAGCTGCCACATAAACTGATCTGGGATCTTGACTTCGTAAGGATCTAGAGAGAGCAATTCTTATCCGATTTGGCTGAAATTTTGTATAACTTCAACGTAGGTGTCCAATATGGTCTGAATCGATATATAGAATAATACAGCCCACATATGGACCCAACTCCCGATAATGCTTCTTGAACCCTTACAAGGCGCAATTCTTGTCCGAATGGACTAAAATATTACAAAACCAGTAAGAAAGGGCAAAAGTCGGACAGTGCCGATTGTATAATACCCTACACCTACCCTATAAGTACAATGTGGGAGCTATATTCAATTCTGAACCAATTTTGATGGACCTCGGCGAGAAAATATGTTCAAACTGTACTAAATACGGTTGTCAAATGACACCATTATTGAAAATTACCCAAAATCTGACGAACATATGCATGAGAGCTATATCTAATTCTGAACAGATTTCGAGAAAACTTCTCAGATATAGTGACAGTCGTCGAGGAAAGCGTTGTACGAAGTTTTGGGAAGTTTGGTCAATAAATGCGCTCGAAGTCTTTTCCATTATTCTTTGTTTGCCTAAAAAGCGATAACGCGCAAAGAACTCGACAAATGCGATCCATAGTGGAGGGTATATAACAATCGGTCCGGCCGAATTTAGCACGCTCTTACTTGTTTCATTTAAAATTTTTCCATAAATATTTTACAAAGGTTTTAGGAAAATATTGGAAAAAGGACTAAAAATATTCATACGCCACCGTAGACTGTACTATAATTTCACAAGGCCATAACTTTGGTTCTAGTAGGTCAAATTTAGTTTTCATTAAAATCGATAGTAGACAAAAACCGAAAATTGTTTCGCAATTTTATGCATAAACTTAATGAACAGTGAGTTATTCTAGAAAAAAATGTGTTTTATTATACCAATTTTTGTACTTTTGAATATTTTTCTCCAATGACCAATTTTATTTTCAAAATCATATTTTAAATAATAAAACAATATTGAAAATAAATTCTGAAATTAAACCACCAAGAATCGGAAATTCTCTTCTCTATTTTAAATTTTGTTTGAGAAAATTCTATTAATATTTGCCCAATTTATGAGGAAAATATTGAAGAAGGCCAATAATTAAAAATAGTCATACGTCACCGTGGACAGTAGTTCAGGTTTGCAATGCATTGGTCATACCTTCGGCACTAGTAGGAATAATTGAATTTTTTAAAAACTAGATTTTAGGTAAAGATTAAAGCATTCTTCGAAAATTAAAGCTAAGAATTTTGGAACAGTGTAATGCGTTTAAAAATATGTTTGAAAATTAAGTAAAATAATTTCTAATTTTTGTACTTCCATTTTAGGCGCCCTGGTAGTGGAGTTGGTAGTGTGCTCGGATGGCCACACTATGCACACAATGGACTTGAAGGTGTCTAAGTGAGTATGAAAAGGATCACCACTCTTACCTTACCTTACCTAACCCTAATCCTGACCCTATCCCTATCCCTATCCCTATCCCTATCCCTATCCCTATCCCTATCCCTATCCCTATCCCTATCCCTATCCCTATCCCTATCCCTATCCCTATCCCTATCCCTATCCCTATCCCTATCCCTATCCCTATCCCTATCCCTATCCCTATCCCTATCCCTATCCCTATCCCTATCCCTATCCCTATCCCTATCCCTATCCCTATCCCTATCCCTATCCCTATCCCTATCCCTATCCCTATCCCTATCCCTATCCCTATCCCTATCCCTATCCCTATCCCTACACCTATTCCTATTCCTATTCCTATCCCTATTCCTATTCCTATTCCTATTCCTATTCCTATTCCTATTCCTATTCCTATTCCTATTCCTATTCCTATTCCTATTCCTATTCCTATTCCTATTCCTATTCCTATTCCTATTCCTATCCCTATCCCTATCCCTATCCCTATCCCTATCCCTATCCCTATCCCTATCCCTATCCCTATCCCTATCCCTATCCCTATCCCTATCCCTATCCCTATCCCTATCCCTATCCCTATCCCTATCCCTATCCCTATCCCTATCCCTATCCCTATCCCTATCCCTATCCCTATCCCTATCCCTATCCCTATCCCTATCCCTATCCCTATCCCTATCCCTATCCCTATCCCTATCCCTAACCCTATCCCTATCCCTATCCCTATCCCTATCCCAATCCCAATCCCAATCCCAATCCCTATCCCTATCCCTATCCCTATCCCTATCCCTATCCCTATCCCTATCCCTATCCCTATCCCTATCCCTATCCCTATCCCTATCCCTATCCCTATCCCTATCCCTATCCCTATCCCTATCCCTATCCCTATCCCTATCCCTATCCCTATCCCTATCCCTATCCCTATCCCTATCCCTATCCCTATCCCTATCCCTATCCCTATCCCTATCCCTATCCCTATCCCTATCCCTATCCCTATCCCTATCCCTATCCCTATCCCTATCCCTATCCCTATCCCTATCCCTATCCCTATCCCTATCCCTATCCCTATCCCTATCCCTATCCCTATCCCTATCCCTATCCCTATCCCTATCCCTATCCCTATCCCTATCCCTATCCCTATCCCTATCCCTATCCCTATCCCTATCCCTATCCCTATCCCTATCCCTATCCCTATCCCTATCCCTATCCCTATCCCTATCCCTATCCCTATCCCTATCCTTATCCTTATCCTTATCCTTATCCTTATCCTTATCCTTATCCTTATCCTTATCCTTATCCTTATCCTTATCCTTATCCTTATCCTTATCCTTATCCTTATCCTTATCCTTATCCTTATCCTTATCCTTATCCTTATCCTTATCCTTATCCTTATCCTTATCCTTATCCTTATCCTTATCCTTATCCTTATCCTTATCCTTATCCTTATCCTTATCCTTATCCTTATCCTTATCCTTATCCTTATCCTTATCCTTATCCTTATCCTTATCCTTATCCTTATCCTTATCCTTATCCTTATCCTTATCCTTATCCTTATCCTTATCCTTATCCTTATCCTTATCCTTATCCTTATCCTTATCCTTATCCTTATCCTTATCCCTATCCCTATCCTTATCCCTAACCCTAACCTAAGGCCTTATTCAGATATAACTCCCATATGAAGCGATCTTCCCATTTTGTTGAATCCTTGTTGCTAGGTTTCTACTTTTTAATCAGATAAGCAGTGCATTTATTGCATTTTTTTAACATCCATCACCACTCATTTAGCTTTTAATAAAAAGTTCTACCATTTTCTAATATTCAAAAGCTACGTTTGCTAATAGCTGCTAATCTCTCTTTAAACCAGATTACAGTGCCGTCATGAGATTTATACCACCATTCTAATCCCTCCTCTCCCCTGAGGATAGGAAGAACACTTGTCATTGTCAAAGTTCCTTTTTTTTTGTTTCAACGATGTTATAGTGCATCAGCAGGGGAACAGGCAAGCCAACACATAGGCCACTATCCGACACAAAACCCACGCAACGAGTTTCCCTCTCTTTAGCACTTTCATGCTAACATTCATGCATACACAAACACACGCACTCGCTTGAAACGTCATACAACATTGCTGGGCTGATATGGTGTCCCAAGCTTCAATTTCCTGTGGGGAATATTAAAGCAAAGGCTATTATGGAAATGGTTGCAATTTCCGCTTAAGGCTCATTTTATAGTCAAATATAAAATGTGACGTCGGCGACGAGGGCGACCAAGTCTCAAACCGCACTAAAAAAATTACAAAAAAAAATATATGTAGGTAAAATAGCTTTTTTTTTAAAGAAGAGAAAAAGCATCTGCTGATTTAATGTAAGATTAAGTTATCTCAGGTGATAAACAACAAAAACAATTGAAAGAAATTATAAAAAAAATTTGTTAAAGATACAAATTTTTGTATTATAAATGAAATAAAAGATTTATAGAAAAATAAAATAAAATAAAATAAAATAAAATAAACAAAAAAAAATAAAAAAAAAAACAGAAAGGAAGGGCAAAAGTCGGGCTGTGCCGACTGTATAATACCCTACACCTACCCTATAAGTACGATGGGGGACTTATATCCAATTCTGAACCATTTTTGATGGACCTCGCCGAACAAATATGTTCAAACTGTAAAAATTACGGTTGACAAATGACAACATTAGGTTAAATTAGCCAAAATCTGACGAACGTATATATGAGAGCTATGTCTAATTCTGGACCGATTCCGAACAAACTTCTCAGATAATGTGGTAGTCGTCGAGGAAAGCGTTATGCAAAATTTTGGCATCATTAGTCAATAAATACGCTTGCAGTGGCTGTTAAAGTGAAAATCGAGCGATATGACAGCTATATCTAAATATGGACCGATTTCTATGAAATTGACCGGTAATATTGAGAGCCATAAGAAAATCTTTCCGGAAAAATTTCGACAGAATCGTTTAACAAATGATCACTTTTTTGCAATATTTCTCAAAATCAGACGAACATGCAGATACTGTGGAAGTCGTCGAGGAAAGCGTTTTGCAAAGTTTTGTCAAGATGGATCAATAAATGCGCTTGCTGTGACTCTAGAAGCTAAAATCGGGCGATATATATGTATGAGAGCTATATCTAAATCTAAACCGATTTCCATGAAATTCAGTAGAGAGTCAAAAGAAAATCCCTCCTGCCGAATTTTGAAAAAATCGGTTAACAAAAGACATTGCAATATTACTGGAAATCGGACGAACGTATACATGGGAGCTATGTCTAAATCTGAACCGATTTCGAGCAAACCTTATAGGCATTGTGAAAGTCGTCGAAGGAAGCGTTGTACAAAATATTGGGAAGATCGGCCAATAAATGCGCTTGCAGTGGCTCTAGGAGGGAAAATCGGGTGATATATATATATGAGAGCTTTATCGAAATCTGAACCGATTTCCATGAAATTCAAAAGTAATGTCAAAAGTCACGAGAAAATCTTTCCTAACAAATTTAAAGAGAATTGGTTAACAAATGACCGTTTAATTGCATTATAACTGCAAATCGGGCGAACATATATATGGGAGCTATATCCAAATCTGAACCGATTTCTATAAAATTCACCTGTACCATGTCATTCACCATGTCGGGAGTCGTAAGAAAATCCTTCCTGCCAAATTTCGAGAGAATCGGTTAACAAATGACCATTTTACTACAGTATTACTGCAAATCGGACGAACATATATATGGGAGCTATATCCAAATCTGAACCGATTTTTTCCAATATCAATAGGCTTCGTCTCTAGGACGAAAAACTTGCCTGTGCCAAATTCGAAGACGATCGGATGAAAACTGCGACCTATACTTTGTACACAAATTAACATGGACAGATAGACGGACGGACAGACAGACGGACATAGCTAAATCGAATCAGAAAGTGATTCTGAGTCGATCGGTATACTTATCAATGGGTCTATCTCTCTTTTTTTGGGTGTTACAAACTAATTCACTAAGTTATAATACCCTGTACCACAGTAGTGGTGTAGGGTATAAAAAAATAAAATAAAATACGTTCTAGGACCGTCTATAGCGTGCCACCACGGGTCATTACTTACTTGACCTTCATGTCTGGATTTGGCCTGACACAACTTCTGACGATATTCTTCTGTATCCTGCTGAGATCGTTTTTTGCACCAAAATTTGATAAAAATTAAAAATACTCATACTTAATGTGAAACCTAGAAAAAGTTTTGAAAACCTCTACTTTGAAATGAAGAAATGTGTCAACAAAGAATTGAATGGAGGATATTTTTTTGGGGTTTGAAAAAATCTCCAATATTTCCATGTAAGTTGGTTGGTTGTCTGATATTATGTCCCCACCTAAGTACCGGTGTCTGTCACTGTGTCGTACATGGTATCCCCAGCCATTTTGTCTTCTTAGCTTCTCTTTCCGTGCTTTTGCATGAGCATTTTATACCCTAGTCCCCAGGGGTTTTTATTTATATCAAGTCTCGTCTCTTTCCATTTTTCGCTCTTACTTTAATTTATAGTGGACTAAAGTTCCTTCTTGGCAGCTCTTACATCTCAGCGGCATATCTGCGGCTGGCCCAAGTATATTTTCTCCTAGTCTTTGTACAATTTCGCTTGCTTTCATCGATCGGAGCATTCCACCAGCATACAGCCTTGCGGTTGATCTTATTCTCTTCTTGGGCATGGCTCTATTGCACGAGAAAAGTCACATAAATTTTAAACAAATTGAAAGCTGAGGCTCTTAGCTATTAGGTGAGTCCAATTTTATAGCTGTAGCTCCATCCAAACAAAAGTTATAGTAAAAATTTTAAAATATCATCTAATTAATAGCAATCATACGCTCCCACGTTCAAATAATTTAAAGTTAATATTTTGAAAGTATTTGTATACTTTTTTAATACAATTTTCAGCAAATTTCAATCTCTTTCAAGCAATTTTTAATTTTTCTTACAATTTTGTAAAATTCTATATTAACTTAAGCTGTTATCTGTTTAAAGAAAATTATAGGTGTTATTCTTCTTGTAGTTGTCAAAGTTTATCCAGCTTTATTCTAATGTCAACCAAGCTGGTGGGGAATAATTTTATTTTTCCGTAATAACTGAATCTGTTGTCTCTTATAGGAACCAATTTTCATAAAAATTACTCCAACCAAACAAAAGTTATGGTTAAATCTTTAAAATTAATTTAAATTAAAAACAATCATACGCACACTTGGCCTATTTGTAAATATTTTCAAAGGATTTAAAAACTTTTTTAATAAACTCTTGCCCTTATTACAAAAATATGGTATTTACTTTTCCGGTATTAACTTTTGCAGATAGATTCCTATTCTCCATCACAAGGTAAACGAAATTCTCTGTCATGTTCAACTCAATATTTTGGTTCGTTTTGGCAACATGTTCAGGTGAACTCCGGTTGTTATAGACGTCATACTGTTGTTATCTTAAGCGTCTATAACAAGCCACACAAAAGTTTGACTACTTTATGATTGTTTGTGGCAATTAGTTTTGTCGGTTTTCGTTATACCATTCCTTGTTGACTGGTTGCCTAGGTGGGCTGGAGAGGCTGAATGTTAATAATAGTCTGGGAAGCTGCCTTTCTTTCTGAGTTTCATAGAGAAGGCTGTGTTTTGACACTGTTCTGCTTTGCCCTGGAAACTTTTGTTATTACACTCGCTCGCTTTCATTCATTTTCTATGTGTGAATGATGGAAAATAAGGGGGGCAGTGGGAAAAGGCACCCTATAAGTTAGGCATAGAAATTCTTTTGGCCCTCCACTTACAACCGAATACCACCACCTTGAATGTAGTAAATGAGCTTTTACGCAAATTAACGCTCAATGGTAATTGACACGCTTCGTCTGACATAGCCAACGGCCCTTATTGAGTGGTAATTACTTTAGAATACAAACCAACTGTAATGACTGACTGCTATGTCTGTCCGGCCGCCTACTCTGCTTGTGTTTGCTACTCATTTTCCCTATGGCTCCTACAAAACAATAGCAAGCCAAAATTCTATAGATAATGAAGGGCCAAAAGTTTTTCGTTTAGCTTTTTTTGGGCTCTCTCTCTACCCTAGGTTAGGTTGGCCGTTATGAAATGGCCAACATATTCTTTTGTTTGCATGGCCACGGGAGGAGGCGCTTGAAACTTTTGAAAAGAAAATGCTTTGGGAAATTTTTGTAATTGATATTTGACAAATATTTACTCAATGTTTCTTCGAATGTAAACCAAAAATTATTGAACTTTAAAGGGGAATATGCTTTAAGAAAAGAAAGAAAATTTAATTTTTCACTAAACTAAAGAAATTTTCTGTTCAAAATGGCCCATAAAGATATTTATCTCAATTGCAAGCAAATTAAGTTCACCATTTGTTTAAGAGTGCCCACAATTATTATGTATTTCGTCATATTTTAGCCTACCAGGGCCATTAATTAGCATACCTTTTTCGTCGACGTTCTCTTTTGAGTTCATTTAGTAATAAATAATTGCATAATTCCAATTAAGGTAGCTAATGTGAAACTAAATTTTTGATATATAGTCTCCATACAAGAAATTCGAATTTAATGACATTTTTATCACTAAAAACAGCCATGTTAGCATCTGTTGCCCATAAAGTCCTAAACAATTAAGATGTTTTCTTGCTTAGAAAATTTATTTCATGAAAATGGCACTTTTATTACTGAAACTACAGCAAAACCTTTGAATTAAGTGCCAATAAATATAAATCATACGCTCTAGAGTTCAAATTTGTATAATTCATAGAAAACCCTTTAAAATAGCTAATTTTCTTAAGCTTAAAGCTTGGAAAACGCATTAAACTCATGTTTTTTGTTTGTCTGGTGGATAAGAATCTTAAGATTACAGTTTCAACATCCCTCAGTTAAAGTTTACCCTGAGACAAAACTATTTCTGTCCCTTCTTCAACTATGTTTGTGCAGTCTATTATCATTAGAATGCTTTTGTTTTGCCATTACTCGTACAAAGAACTACTTAAAAATGCTGCCATTAATTTTAATCTGTTCTCCTTTAAGTGTCACCAAAACACAAAATACCATGGCACACTGACAGCAACAAATGCACAATCTTTTGTAATGGCTGAGTTGCCTGAGTGGCCACGAAAAAGTCAAAGTTGAAATTACAATGCGCAGCAAAAGTTCATATGATTAACTGAAAACCTGCAGGAGATGCTGTTGTAACCAGCAGACTTTTAGAAGGGAAGTCTCTTTTCCACACCACCCCACCCCACCCCAAACAAAACTAAACTTTGTTGAACAAAAGCATTGAGATTTTATCTGCAAGGGGAGTCATATAACAGGCCAAAAAAAAAAAAAAATGCTGAGTGCAGACATGGGATTTTTTTGGTTTTTCGTTTTGCTTAATCCTAAGTGGAGTTTTTGTTACGAAATCTAACTGGCAGCTGTTTTTCACTTACCTTTGTTGCATTTTTTGTTTGCTTTTTTTACTCAGATAAGGTATTTTTATAGTGACGACCACAAATTGTGATGATATGTAAGGGAGGTGTAGTTTTTTTTTCTCGTTTCACCCATTTGAGAAACCTAATGCGACTGCCTGCCTTTCACTTGGCAAACCTGTAAAAGTAAACCAATGGCAGCCAACGTCATCAGCACGTGTTTACACAGGACAAGAACAGTGCTTAACCCTTAACGAGAGACAGAAAATAATTTTTAACAATGGCCATATTGCTGAAGGACAAGTAAAAATGCATTTAGATGCAGACCGAACTTTGGATACTCATAACCATGGAGGCAGTAGATGCGTCAGAACTTCAAACTCTAGGGTATAATGGCCGGCGTTATAAACTCAGATTTTTATTACTTGAAAATAATATCAACCTATAAGAAAATGCGTTTGGATCCTAGTTTTTGAGTTAAGTCAGCGATCTGTTCTTTAGCTAACTATTCATGACGTTAGTTTTTGGCTAACAGTAATGGGTAGCATATAATTTTATTAGCAAAAACTTTCTGTCTTGTCTTTACGAAAAGTTCAGGAGAAACATAAATATTTACACATTAAACATAAAACTTGGCTTGCTGTTAGAAACTCAGTCTTTTTGGGAATGATGGTTTGCCTAATTTTAAAAACTTTGGTTTGAACAGAACAGACAGACGGACAATCCAGATATGACCAAATAAGTTTATCTCTCCGTGCTTGATAATTTATACTCATTTTATCAAAGCTTCAAGTCTTGGCTTTCAAAATATGCCCCACTTGTTTTTTTAACGTAGCAATGAGCAAATTTATGGCTTAAATGGCAAATTAATACATTAATTAATATAAATCATACGCACTATTGTACCAATGTAATAATTTTCATATTTTCAAAAGAAAAAGGCAAATTTTGGTGATTTTAAAAATTGAATAAAACTTGGTACCTTAAAGTCCTTTGAATGAATAATTGCTCAAGTACAAAATTAATCATACGGCTCAGTAAAAATTTAAATAATGTCTTGTATAGTCCCTTATTTCCTGGAACTCTGTTATGAATAATTTGTTTGATGCAAAGAAAAAACTATGCAGGATGTTCCAAAAATGGAATAAACTTAAAACTTGGATTGCTGCAAGAAACTCAGTCTTTTTAGTTTATATTTGAAGACTTTAGTTTGAATAGAATAGACGGACGGACAATCAAGATATGGCCAAATAAGTTTATCTCTCATTGCTTGATAGTTTGTACCCATTTTATCAAGGCCTCACGTCTTGGCTTTCAAAATATGCCCCACTTGTTTTTTTTCTCGTAGCAATGAGCAAATTTATGGCTTAAATGGCAAATTAATACATTAATTAATATAAATCATACGCACTATTGTACCAATTTAATCATTTTCATATTTCCAAAAGAAAAAGGCCAATTTTGGTGATTTTAAAAATTGAATAAAACTTGGTACCTTAAAGTCCTTTGAATGAATAATTGCTCAAGTACAAAATTAATCATACGGCTCAGTAAAAATTTAAATAATGTCTTGTATAGTCCCTTATTTCCTGGAACTCTGTTATGAATAATTTGTTTGATGCAAAGAAAAAACTATGCAGGATGTTCCAAAAATGGTATTTATTCTTTACGAAATGTTCAAGAGAAATATACAAACTAACATAGTAAACTTAAAACTTGGATTGCTGCAAGAAACTCAGTCTTTTTAGTTTATATTTGAAGACTTTAGTTTGAATAGAATAGACGGACGGACAATCAAGATATGACCATATAAGTTTAACTCTCAGTGCTTTATAATTTATACTCATTTTATCAAAGCCTCACGTCTTGGCTTTCAAAATATGCCCCACTTGTTTTTTTAACGTAGCAATGAGCAAATTTATGGCTTAAATGGCAAATTAATACATTAATTAATATAAATCATACGCACTATTGTACCAATTTTATAATTTTCATATTTTCAATAGAAAAAGGCCAATTTTGGTGATTTTAAAAATTGTGTAAAATTGTATACCTTAAAATCCTTTCAAGGAATAACAAATAAAGTATAATATTAATCATACGACCCCGTTAAAATTTAAAAAACCATTAAATAAGGCTTTCTGTGGTCCATTATTCCCTAGAAGCCTGTTATGATTAATATGTTTTATGCAAAGAAAAAACTACATTAGCTGTTGCTGGTCACAAAACGAAATATACACAAAGCCTTTGCCATCCTTTTGGTATTGTTTTCGTAGTTCACATTTGCTTTCATCAAGTGTTACCTTGGCAGAACATGTGTAATACGTGAAAGCAAAACCCGCATCGTTTTTCTTCAAGTAGTTACTTTTTCGATGTGCTTTTGTATGCTGGCATTTTCACATACAACACTGGGACGTGTGACAAAATAATATTTTATTTATGAGTGCGCGTGTTTTTTTTATGTTTTGTTTGGTATAATATTCATGCTACATTTTTAATGAAATATAATACGGTTGCAGTTAAGTGCAGTGAGAAAATTTAATCTGCTCTTTTGCTCTCGTAGAGATGGATAAAAAATACGTTTCAAAAAAAGAAAAGGTCATGCTAGAGGAAAATATTTAAAAAATGTATTGCGTCCATTTACTCTGAAATATTTTCATTAAATTTGCTATGTAGAAAAACAAAGTGCAAATGGAAAATAGTTTTTCATGTTACTCCCTTTTTTGGTTTCATGGAATAATTAAAATGTTTTGCAGTTACTGGTTGATGTATTTTTCTTCCACTTCATTTCGAATTCCATTGTGATAAAAAAAACCAAAGAATTATTAAATTGAGGTGGTAAATGGGAGTAAAATGATTGAAACAAGTGATTCGAATGAAACGTAATGCTGGTAATGGTGAGATAAAGTAAACAAAATAAATTGCATATAACACCAAAGAGGGGGAATATTTCAATTATTGTACCAAAAGTCATAGAGGGGGTGAAAACAAATATTTCATGTGTCGGTAGGAAAAAATTTTAAATCATATGCTTAAATACTTGATTAAGTAAAAGCTCAAAGATAGAGGGAAGTTTTTCGTTTCAAAATGTCATGCGTTAAACCAGAAAATTTCACCATAAATTCAAGAAAAAGATGTAACATCTTGATCAATAGTGAACATATCCATTTCGCTTAGATTCTCAAGATAACGAATACTAATATCGAAACCATAAATTGGTTAAATGATTGATTGAATGAGTTTGTGAGCAGTAGAGATGGCATCGATCTTCGCTGGGAGATCGAAAGTACCCCAATCACCGGTTGATTCTCCAAGAACTTCAGGGCCGAGTGTAGAGAAAGAGAAGGAAGTGATCTTTCGATCACCCTTAGATAACCCGATTACAGATAGCGGCCACAGCTTGAATGAGGTTGATTGAGTGAATGAGATTGTGAGCATCGATCTTCGCAGGGAGATCGAAAGTACCCCTATCACCGGTTGATTCTCCAAGAGCCTCATTGCCGAGTGTAAAGAAGAAAAAGGAAGGCATACTTCGATCACCCTTGGATACCCCGATTTAATAAGAAGAAGAGAAGAAGTAACCTGCCTCACACCACAGATAACGGCCACATCTTGAATGAGGTTGATTGATTGAATGAGGTTATGAGCAGTAGAGATGGCATTGTTTTTCGCAAGAATATTGAAAGTACCGCGATCATCGGTTGATTATCTAAGAGCCTCAGGGGCCGAGTGTGGTGAAAGAGAAAGAAGGGTGAAACATACCTTCTTTCCATTTCTCCACACTCACCCTTGAAAACCCTGATGTTCGAGGTTGGGAAGAAGTAAGCTGCGTCACACCACAGATGACGGCCACAGCTTGCATCAACGTGCAGGATGGTCATATGTATAACTCCCCTCGGCAATAGTTTATTTTCAAAATGAGGAAACCGGAGGAGGATGCACTTGAAACGCGCAAGAAGACTCCACGAAAATGCAACAAACAGTTCTCGGGGAGCTCGAAGACCCGAGATCTGACCCAAATTGAAGAAAAGTTTCGAAGGGCCCAACAAAACTCACTGTCCCAAATTTTGGTGACATCGGACAATAAATGCGCCTTTCAAGGGCCCAAAACCTTAAATCGAGCGATCGGTCTATATGGCAGCTATATCCAAATCTAGACCGATCGTTGCCATAGTGCAGAAGTATGTCGAGGGACTTAACCTTATCCACTATTAAAAATTTCGCCTACATAGGACAATAAATGCGCCTTTTATGGGCCCAAAACCTCAAATCGAGAGATCGGTCTATATGACAGCTATATCCAAATTTGGACCGATCTGGGCCAAATTGAAGAAGAACGTTGAAGGGCCTAACTCAAATCACTGTCCCAAATTTCAGAAAAATCAGATAATAAATGTGGCTTTTATGGGCCTAAGACCCTAAATCGGCTTATCGGTCTATATGCCAGCTTTATCCAAATCTGGAGTAAAAGAGCTTAAACCAAAGGCCACGCTATGGATACTAGACCCCTAAACGTTGTCTATAGAAAAAGAGGTGGAAACAGCCATAAATCACAGACATACTCGTACCTCCGGGCGACATGAGCATCCGTCTCGCAGCCATAAGCATAGAAATGCCTCTTTGGGGTTGCTAAGAATCCCCTCTCCAGAATTTTAAAAATTTAATTTTCTAATTTGATTGCTATTCAAAGAGTTTTAACCCCCGCTCCACCAGAAAGCTGAGCTGGCTTCGCTAATGCTTACAGTGCCGAGCAGAGGAAAACAAATGAAGGCTTCCGTTTTTCTCCTGGTCGACGGGGCTTACAAAATACTGAAGACGGAGAAACTAGAGATCGGATGAACGATAGGCGAAGTTAGATACCGTGAAGAGGGGACACATTCAAAGGGAGTGTAAAGGACCGGACAGAAAAGGGACGTGCCTATGTATCAAGTGCGGTGAGAAAGTACACAAGCTAAAGGAATGTAGAAACAATACGAAATATTGTATCTGCTCCTGGCTCAAGAAGCTGTGAAGCGAATGAGCAATTGTCACGTTGAAAATCCTACAACTCAATATGCACAGAAGTAATGTCGCGGACTCTTTACTGTCACACATAATGCTAGAGCAAAACCCTGAAATCAGACATGGATTCCGAATGGGAGCAACCTGAGATAAGGATCGATGGAGTAAAAATATTTCTTTGTTACTTGACCATAAGAGACAATATCGACGAATTTGGCACAAAACTCACATAAAGGACGACATTAGAGGCGTTGAAGGCCGAACCATAATGGCAGGGGGAAGAAAAGAGGCAGAAGTATTGTACAATTGAATGGGCTTCACAAACGCCAATGTGGAACGGGTTCCAAACTCTAGGTTGCCCGGGTACTTGGGTACCATCCCGAGGTGACTCTGGTATCAGTTGCCATATGGAACGGGATAATAAATTGGAGAGTCCTAGAGATATACACAGCAAGCGACCACCAGTACATCTCATATACATTGCAAACGGGTAACACAACTACTGAACGAAGTGGAGAAAACCTCCAAACCTCTGTCCGCAAGTCTGAAGTCCGCAAGTCTGAAGCCAACAGCTTTAAGGACCATAGTACGCCCGACAATGGTCATTACCAACCCCAAGAGGAAGCAAAACAACTGTCTACTGGTAGAACGAGACAAGCGTCACACTAAGACGAAATTGCCATATGTTAGGTTAGATTAGGTTGAAAAGAGGGTGCAGATATACATCCGCCCCATGCCACTATAGACATACACCTACGACAGTAATCGGTTGGTTGTTCTCTCTAAAATCTAAAAGTAACCTCGAAAAAAATTTTTTTTATAAATTCCGTGCTACTTACAAAATCCTCAATTTGTTTCCAAACCACTCCCCTATGTTGGTTCATGTCTGGTAACGTGTCCCCACCTAAGTGCCGGTATCTATTAGACGCGAAACCCTGTCAATGACAAAGGAAATGCTCCAAGGTTTCATCATCTTCCCCACATGCCCTACACATGCTATCACTTGCCGCACCGTTTTTACATAAGTGTGCTCGTAATCCTATGTGTCCCGTTATGATACCGAAAGCTTTACCGACCTCCTGCTTACTTCCTTTCAGAAATAGCCTCCTCCTCTCACGATCTGGATCTTCCAATAGGACTTTCGCCGTTCTACCGACTGTTTCGCTGTTCCACAGTCTTCGTTGCCCACGCCTTTAACTCGGATTGCGTCGACCCCAAAGGCTTCGGGTTAACCAAGTTTATTGACCGCAGTCCTCTGGCCTTCATCGTCAAATCGTCTGTCCTTCCATTCCCCCTTACTTCGTTATGGTCCGGCACCCAAACGATGCGGATTTTTCCAACCTCAGAGAAGGCGTTAATCTCCTTCTTACACTGCAAGACGTTCGTGACCTTACCGTTCTGATTGTTATTGCCCTTATGGCAATTTTACTGTCGGTAAAGATGTTCACACTCGACGCCCTCGCGTTAGCACCACACCACCTCACGCATTCCATTATAGGCGGGATTTCAGCCTGCAGGACCGTATTATGGTCAGGCAGTCTAAAACAGATCTCTGTCCCTGGGTTCTCAATGTAGACCCCCAGACCCACTCTGTCCTCTAGCTTTGATTCTTCTGTGTAACATGATCTTCCAGATGGCAGCACTAGTGTTCCGTCAATCTAAGACAGTGCCGCTGGCAGGAGTGCCTCGCACTCGACCTCAAGGTTCATCTCAGCTATACGATCGAAAACCTCTTCCCACCGCGATGGTATGAGCTATTCCCATCCTCAATCCATTCTCCCATCGCATTAAGTCTCATAGCTCCAGTGGCTGTCCATAAAGATGTTCACATTCGACGTACTCGTGTTAGCACCACACCACCTCACGCATTCCATTATCGCCTCGATTTCCGATTGCAGGACCGTATTATGTTCAGGCAGTCTAAAGCAGTTCTCAATCCCTGGGTTCTCAATGTGGACCCTCAGGGCCACTCTGTCCGCTAGCTTTGATCCATCCGTGTAATATGATCTTCCAGATGGCAATGCTAGGGTCCCGTCAATCCAAGACTGTGTCGCTGGCAGCAGTGCCTCGCACTTGACCTCAAGTGTCGTCTCAGGTATTCGATCGGAAATCTCTTTACCTTCAATCAGGTTTCGTATCGTCGTCTCGATTATACCGCGATGGTATGAGCTGCTCCCATCCTCAATCCATTCTCTCACGCCATAAGTCTCACAGCCGCAGTGGCTGCCTCACACTTAATCTGTATGTCAATGGGTAGGATATCTAGAATAGTCTCCAGTGCCCTAGTGGGTGTGGTCCTCATCGCTCTGCCTATGGCAAGACAACAAGTTCCCTGATCCTGTTGTCTGGTCCTTATGTTGCACTTATTCTCCATAGCAGTCCACCAAACAACTAAGGCGTAAGTAAGTATTGGTCTAATCACGCTCCCGTAGAGCCAGTGTACTATCCTCGCATTCAGCTCCATTTCGAGCCTACGGCCCGTCTACATAGTGCCCAATATCTGTGAGCCTTCTCAGTACGCTCCTGAGTGTGACACTTTCAATTAAGTTTCCTGTCCAAGATCAAACCTAAGTATTTGACCTTGTCAGATATCGAAATCGTCTTATTGGGGAAACGTGGTGCATTATATTGGCCCACCTTCGTCTTCCTCGTGAACAGGCATATTTCAGTCTTCTCTGGGTTAACATTGAGACCTCTGGGTCTAGCCCAGTCACATGCCATATGCAAGACCCTGTCGGCCCTTCTGCATAGCTGATTCGGCTCCATACCCCTTAGAAGTATAATAACATCATCTGCGCAGCGTACGGATTCCGTACGGATTCTCGAAGAAATGAGAACCTAAAATGGAACTCCTTCTAACTGCTAGTGCGGGACACACACACAGAAGGTGTTCTATTGTCTCTTCTTCTTTAATGTCCTCACAGCTTCTGCAAAAGTCGTTACTGGTAACCTTCAGTCGGTCAGCATGTTTTCCGATTAGACAGAGACCTGTCATGACGGACACAATGACTGAGACGTTTGTTCTTGCCAATGACAGCAAAGCATTAGACCTCTTCAAGTCTTGATAAGGCCACATAATTTTGGAATACTCACAGCACCCTCTTTGGGACCATCTATCATTCGTTGTCCTTCGGGCCTGGTCCTGAAAACTTAGCTTAGATGTCACTAGAGGCATACCCACAGATTCCAGTATCCCTGGAATGTGTAGGGTAGTTCCTACTCTCGCAAGCTCGTCCGCTTTACAATTCCCTAGGCTTATTAGCCATCTCGTTGAGATATTTGCGACAGTCGAGGGCGGTTTTTATGTTCAGAAATACGTTCTCCAGGGATTTAGTGGCTGTCTGGCTGTCGGAGAAGATATTTATGCCAATCATCGTAATGACATTATATCTTAGCCATTCCACCATTTCCTTAATTGCAAGGATCTCTGGTTGATACACACTGCTGTGTTTGGGTAACCTTTTCGATATGACCAGTTCTAGATCTTTAGAGTACACCCTAAAGCCCACCTGGTCGTTTGGTTTGGAACCATCTGTAAAGAAGTCTATGTAACTTCTATTACCAGGGATATCGTAGTCCCAATCGGGTCTATCAGGAATAGTGGTCTAATAATTTTTATTTTATCCCTCTGTAGTTACGACGGAAATATTCCATCAGGTCTGGGTGACTTAAATGGTTTGAAGTTCCTCAAGGATTCCTTCACCATAAATTACGTAATTATAAACCTTCGATTAACCTCATTATTCCAAGATTCAGGTGTTTCTGTGAGACCCCTTGTATCCTTTGAAAAAAGGGTTTTCAACAAAAGCCTCAAAATGTCCTCTGTGGTCTTTGCTCTCACTCCCATGTCGTCTACTAAATTTTCAGTTCAGGGGTTTTTGAGAGAAACTTTTTGTTCTGGCGGCGTCATTAAAGCTATCGAGCTGTTCGCAGAAAAGCTTTCAGGAGGCACGTTTTGCCCTTATGGTTACTTTATTGTATTCCTTTTATTCCATCTGTAATACACATCCCAATAAACTTCCTCTTTTTATGACGTGCTCTGTTAAAAAGTCTGCGGACCTCTTTCCTAACATTGCGAATCTCTCCGGTCATTCAGGGTTTTTCTTGGGCTGATTTCCTTTCCCGAAGACGACAACTACCTGCGAATGACCCCACCAGTGCAGTCGTAATCCTTTTGACATTTTCGTCAATGTCTTCCATGGTTGGACAATGTAAATTTTCTTGCCCAAGTCTTCTTCTGAGTAAAAAAATTAAAATTTTGCCCATGAACATTCCACTAAGCAACAGGGGCAAACTTCTCACATATCAATGAGTGCAAACCGATTCAAGTTTAATCTCAATAATAAGGAGCCCCTTTTTTTATAGCCGAGTCCGAACGGTGTGGCGTAGTGCGACACGTCTTTGGGGAGAAGTTTTATATGGCATAGTACCTGACAAATGTTGCCAGCATTAGGAGGGGAAAACCACCACTGAAAATTTTTTCTCATGGTCTCGCCAGGATTCGAACCCAGGCATTCAGCGCCATAGGCGGACATGCTAACCTTTGCGCTACGGTGGCCTTCATTCCCTGCACTGCCTGATGTTTCATTACTAAGGTCTTTGCCTATCTAAGTCTTCCAAATCTTATTTAAATGGGATTCTTGGAAGTAGGTGATGGTACCTTCATCGGCTCCCTGTTCGTTAGGCTGCATTGAGACTCCTGTCGCTGTGCTGCCAAATGTTTCAATATTAGGATCTTTACCTATCCTAGTCTTCCGAATCTTGAAGTCGGTGATGGTTGTGTCGCCGGGTCCCTGTTTGTTGAGCTGCGTTGGGTCTCTCGCCACTTCGATGGCTGATATTTGAGCATTAGGATCTTTGCTTATCCTGGTCTTTCCATTATTTGGCGGTATTGAGTCACCTGCCTATATTAATCATACGATCCCGAAAAAAATTAATATTAGCCTATTAACTTTTGGGAAATAAAATTTTTTAATTTTTTTCATTCGATTACAACAGACAGACGGACATACAGATCATAATAGAGCTAGCATAATTGGTTTTTTTTGGTAGATTGTGAGCATTTTTTTAGAAGTCAATGGTTTGTCTTTTGAAATATGCAAGCTCTATAGATTTATAGCATATGGTCAGTTGTTTATAGCTTCAAAGATTAATTAAGTCAGTAAATGATATGAATCATACGCACTGGTGTTCCATTTTAATATTTAGATATTTTCAATACCAAGCGTACAATTTAGATGTTTTAAAATTTGAAATTATTCTCCTTCCAGGGCCCTTTAGTTCCCTTTAACACCACCATACATATTTTGAAAATAATTTCAATATGACCACCATTATTTGCTTCTCAAAATTATCACTTTGAAATATGTGTCACAAAATATTTGTGCTTTAACTTCAATCTCCTAGAAGCTATGGTTGTCATGGAAAACATGAAACCCTCTAGCTTCACATTCATTGAAGTATGACAAGCCGTAAAGTTACAATTAAATAAACCAGTATCAGCAAACTCACAAATATACACACATACACACATTCATAAATTTGTATCTCTATATACACAGAAAGACCGTTGAACATTTCATACTTTTAGCCATCATTGGCATAAGCAGTTCTACCTACATCTACTTCTCCATGTCCATTACCTATCACTTACACTTGATGTCAAAAAGAATGGTAAAACTACAGCCATGGTAACGAGATGAGTGTTATAAGTATATGTGTGTGTGTGTGTGTGTGTTTACTTGTGGTGGCCGAAATAAATTTCCGGTCATCAAGCAGCAACTTATCGTTAAGGACATTACATACCAGCAAGTCTCTTGTCATTAACGCCACCACAACCACTTCCCCTCACCCAGCTCGGTATGCAATGCATTAAAGTCGATAGCCTTGCGCTTATCAAGGCACATAGTTTTGCATTTTCTCCCATGCTGTGTTCACCCACACACACACCCACACATGAACACTCAATTACTGTGGCCACGTATCGTAGTCTACCGTTTTTCACATTCCAATTGAGTTTCATGAAAAGTCATTTGTGCTTATTCATCTGTGTATATCTATATGTATGTATATAGGTGTGCGTTTGAGTGTGTTTGGCTGAGTGAGTGTTTTCAAGTGTTTATCTGGCCATGCAAACGGGATTCTGTGCAGACAATTACCAAGTCCAATACTAGCAAAGGCTGCAGACGATGATATTGTTTTCGATATTCATTTTGACGTTGGCATGTAATCAACCATTCATAAAATTTTGATTTTTTTTTTGCGAATGTTTCCGTATGTGTAAGGAGGGAAATTTGTAATGGAAGTGAAAATTAAGGGAATCCAACCTGAAATGCCAATGAAATTTTAAGAACGACAAGCTTTACTTGTTCGATAGAAGAAAGTAAGGGTGCACGGGGCGATAAACGGACCGATAGACAGACAAGCACGCAGACAAACGGATAGAGAACGAAGCAGACAGACGGAAAGATAGACAGACAAAAGGATCTCCAGCCATACTTCCGGAAGGACATATATAGTCAGACGGACAAGGTGGGGAAGTTTAGGTTCCATTTCAAAAGGGATATTATAGTTTAAGTACACCTTTAAAAAGGATAGGGTAGTTCTAAAACCCTGTTCCAAGGGAAAGGGTAGCTTAAGTTTCAAAGGGTGTACACTTTCCCAAGGGAAAGGTTAGTTTCATTACCCTTTCCCAAGGGAAGGAAGTTCCCTTTCCCAAGGTAAAGGGTAGTTTAAGTACCCTTTCCCAAGGAAAAGAGTAGTTTTAGTACCCTTTCCCAAGAAAAAGGGTAGTTTTAGTACCCTATCCCAAGAAATAGAGCAGTTTTAGTACCCTTTCCTAAGGGAAAGTAGTAACCTTTCCCAAGGCAAAGGGTGTACCCTTTCCCAAGGGAAAGGTTAGTTTCATTACCCTTTCCCAAGGGAGGGAAGTTCCCTTTCCCAAGGAAAAGGGTAGTTAAAGTACCCTTCCCAAGGAAAAGAGTAGTTTTAGTACCCTTTCCCAAGAAAAAGGGTAGTTTTAGTACCCTTTCCAAGTAAAAGGGTTGCTTTAGTACCCTATCCCAAGGAATAGAGCAGTTTTAGTAGCCTTTCCTAAGGGAAAGTAGTAATCTTTCCCAAGGCAAAGGGTGTACCCTTTCCCAAGGGAAAGGTTAGTTTTAAGAGAAGGAAGTTCCCCTTCCAAAGGCAAAGGGTAGTTTAAGTACCCTTTCCCAAGGAAAAGGGTAGTTTTAGTACCCTTTCCCAAGCCAAGGTAAAGGGTAGTTTAAGTATACTTTCAAAATGATAAGGGTAGTTTTAGTACCATTTGTCAAGGAGAGGGGTTGTTTTAGTACCTTTTCCCAAGTGGATGGGTTGTTTTAGGAAAGGGTACTAGAGGGAAAGAATAGTTTTTGTACCCTTTCCCAAGGGAAAGATTAGTTTTAACACCCTCTACCAAGGAAAGGGTAGTTTTAGTACCCTTTCCCAAGGAAAAGGGTTGTTCTAGTACCTTTGATCTAGGGCAAGGCTAGTTTAAGCAACCTTTCCCAATAGAAAGGCTAGTTTTACTAACCTTTCCGAAGGAAAAGGATAGTTGTAGTACCCTTTTCAATGGGAAAGGGTAGTTTTATTACCCTTTCCCAAAGGGAAAGGTAGTTTTAGTAACTTTACCCAAGGAAAAGGGTAGTTTTAGTACCCATTTTCAAGGCAAAGGGTAGTTTTTGTACCCTTTCCCAAGGCAAAGGGTAGGTTTAGTACCCTTTCCCAAGGCTTAGGGTAAGTTAAGTACAATTTGGTACTCTTTCTCAAGGCTAAGGGTAGTTTAAGTATCCCTTCAAAATGATAAGGGTAGTTTTAGTACCCTTTGCCAAGGAGAGGGGTAGTTTTAGTACCTTTTCCCAAGGGGACGGGTAGTTATAGTACTCTTTCCCAGAGGGAAAGAATAGTTTTGGTACCATTTCCCAAGGGAAAGATTAGGTTTAGCACCCTTTCCCTAGGGAAAGGATAGTTTTAATACCCTTTCCCAAGGGAAAGATTGTTTTAGTTTCCTTTCCCAAGGGCAAAGGTAGTTTTAGTACCCTTTCCCAAGAAAAAGGATAGTTCTAGTACCATTTCCCAACAGAAATGGTAGTTTTAGTATCCTTTCCCAAGCGAAAATTTAGTTTTAATACACTTTCCAAAGGGAAAAGGTAGTTTTAGTACCCTTTCCCAAGGGAAAAGGGAACTTTAGAACAATTTCCCAAGGGAAATGGTGGTTTAAGTACATTATCTAAAGGGAAAGATTAGTTTAGGTACCCTTTTCCCAAGGGAAAGTGTAGCAGTAGTACCATACCCCAAGGGAAAGGGTAGTTTTAGTGCCCTTTCCCTAGTGATGGGGTACTTTGAATACCCTTCCGAAGCGAAAGGGTAGTTTTAGTAACCTTTTCCAAGCCAAAGGGTAGTTTTAGTACTCTTTTCCAACGGAAACTACCCTATCACTGGGAAAGAACACTAAAGCTACTCTTCCACCTTAGAAAACTTATTAAAATTATAAAAAAAAGGTACTATAACTACCTTTTTCCTTGGGAAAAGGCAAGGGGAGAAATTGAATACAGGCAAATGCTACTTTGGACTAAGTAAGCAGTTTAGAAACAAGGCCACCTCTTGACAGACGAAGATTACACTATACAAGACATTGATACTACCCGTGTTGTTATATGGTTCTGAAGCATGGGTACTTGTGAAAGCAGATGAGCCAGTACTTGGAGTATTTGAGAGAAAGATCCTTCGTAAAATATGTGGACCAGTTTGCGTTAATGGAGAATATAGGCGACGTATGAAACACGAGCTGTATGAGCTGTATGTTGACCATAGCATAGTTACACGCATCAAAATACATCGGCTGCGTTGGCTAGGTCATGTTGTCAGAATGGTTGGAGAAGCTCCAGCAAAGAAGTCTTTTGAAGGCAAACACGGTGGTACACGCAAACCGGGAAGACCCAAAGCCCGATGGTAAGATCAAGTGGTGGGAGATACCTCGAAAGAAAGATCGAGGCGCTTGGAACCAATATTCTGTCATAGCCAATTAAAGTCAAGTAAGTATTTTTTAATATTTGGAATGTCCCATTATTCCAGACAGACGAAGGGACAATTGAGGGATAACAGTATACATTGCCTAAACATTAATTTAAGCCCCAATGCCTTGCCTTTCGAAATGTTTAACCTTTATGGATTTATGACATACGGTTAGTAATTTATAGATAAAATTCAAAATTAAGTCACTAATTTTTATAAATCATACGCACCAATGTACCATCTGAATTATTTTGAAAGTTTCCATACAAATCACAAAGTTTTGATTAATTAAAATTTCATGATTGCAAAACAGGAATGGAGGGGCATCGATTTCAAGTTTCATCAAGCTCAAAATGTAGATTGTGCAACAAAAAAAAAAGTTTTTATTAGTGACATGCCCTTAGTTTAAGCATTGCATTTTACATTTTCATGTTACTTATCATACTTGCCACCTAGAGCATACCTTCGCCACCAAGTGTTTGTGTTAGTATGGTAAAGTTTACGTTACGCTTTGCACGTCTCATCAGCAATGCTCCATATTTCTTGTTATTTCATTTTAATTTTAGTTTTCTTTATTTTATGTTCTTACATATCATGCTCGAACGGAAGTTTGTGTTTTGGTTTCTGTTTTCAATTAATTTTTTCTATGGGTTTTCTTTCACTTCCTCTTTAGAGATTGTTTTTCCATTCCTGTGAATATTTTGCCAGAATACTTGCAATTTTTTATATGTGTCATGCTTGAATTGTAAAGCAATTGCAGCGGGTATGGTGGTTAGGATGCATGCCATGGTTCATTGGATAACTTGCGTTTTCATACTCAAGAATCGGTTTCGTGTTTCCTCATGTTGATTT
The DNA here is from genome assembly GCF_963082655.1 of Stomoxys calcitrans. Classification (NCBI taxonomy): domain Eukaryota; kingdom Metazoa; phylum Arthropoda; class Insecta; order Diptera; family Muscidae; genus Stomoxys; species Stomoxys calcitrans. The sequence goes on along the minus strand of NC_081554.1, from coordinate 185,301,551 downwards.
GCCACAATTTTGGGAAAAATGAAGCTTAGGAACAGAGAACTTATTGCAGCTTCATACGAATCCAAATGTCATATGAACTAACAAGGCAGGCAATATTTATTATTGGGTTGCCCAAAAAGTAATTGCGGATTTTTCAAATAGTCGGCGTTGACAAATTTTTTCACAGCTTGTGACTTGTACTTTTAGCTTGCTTTAGAAAAAAAGTGTAAAAAAAGTATATTTGATTAAAGTTCATTCTAAGTTTTATTAAAATGCATTTACTTTCTTTTAAAAAATCCGCAATTACTTTTTGGGCAACCCAATAGTTCCACACAGTTCCTAGCTCCAACTTCTGACAACCTTAAAAACTGAGAAAAACTATTTTCCTCTTTAAAAAATCTTCACTGCATACAAAGTTTATTCCCCAAAGTCCCTTTCATTAATTTTAAACTCTTTTGTGGTTAAGAATTTGGTGAAAAATTCGAATGATATTTCGCCAGCCATTCATGCATGACATGAAGCTCGCGTGCTTGAATCAATGTTGCCCTTTGTCAGGGGCACAAGGCGGGAGGTTTCAACAACAATTACAAAGATATCACGAGCACACCAATAAACACTCTCACACACACACACCCACTCACACCCACTCACACCATCATCACCATTCGCATACAAAAATAAACAGAGAATAGTTTTATGGTGGCCATTGGTTTGGTTGGGCTGGTTATATTGGTATGGTGCCCGGCAGGGAGTCAGCACAAGCAACATGTGTGCATGTTCCCAAGTCAATTAGTTTAGGCCCTGAATTTGGCATTGTTGTTATACATCAAATTGTGCGAGAGTGAGTGAGTTTGTGTGCATTGTATGCCTGTCTCTCAGCCAAGAAGGACTTTGCCATGGTTGTGTGTTTGTTAGAGCGTTTGTCTTTCTCAGTAAAGCTTATGATACTTTAGTTGTACGCGAGACTTTCTGTTTTTGTTTGTGTAACAGTGTATCCTTTTTGGGGGAAAACCAAACAATGTTGAAAAGTAAATAAAGCCTTTTCCACTGTTGAACTTTTATAAATCGAGTCATATAACCAGAGAAGTAACTACTGGAAGATTATAGAATAAAGATGAGGTTAGAAAAACTACAAAACAGAAAGTTTGCGAACAAAAGTAAAAAAAAAACTTGAGAATTTTTTTCCAATAGATAAGAAATTTAAATAGAAAAAACACGACAGAAGAAATTTTCGCATGAAAAAATTTCGTGCAAAAATTTTTCCGAACGAAATGGTTTGAACAATTTTCGCAGAGAAAAAAGTTCGGGTGAACATTTTTCGTATGGATAAAAAGTTCGTGAGAACATTTTTCATATGGAAAAAAGTTCGTGAGAACATTTTTCGTAAAGAAAAAAGTTCGTTCGTAACGAAAAAAGTTCGGGAAAACAATTTTCGTAAAGAAAAAGTTCGTGAGAACAATTTTCGTAAAGAAAAAAGTTCGTCAGAACATTTTTCGTATAGAAAAAAGCTCTTCAGAACATTTTTCGTATAGAAAAAAGTTCGTCAGAACAATTTTCGTATAGAAAAAAGTTCGTCAGAACAATTTTCGTAAGAAAAAGTTCGTCAGCACAATTTTCGTAAGAAAAAGTTCGTCAGAACAATTTTCGTAAAGAAAAAAGTTCGTTCGTAACAAAAAAAGTTCGAGATAACATTTTTCATATAGAAAAAAGTTCGTGAGAACATTTTTCGTATAGAAAAAAGTTTGTGAGAACATTTTTCGTATAGAAAAAAGTTCGTGAGAACATTTTTCGTATAGAAAAAAGTTCGTGAGAACATTTTTCGTATAGAAAAAAGTTCGTCAGAACCTTTTTTCGTATAGAAAAAAGTTCGTCAGAACCTTTTTTCGTATAGAAAAAAGTTCGTCAGAACCTTTTTTCGTATAGAAAAAAGTTCGTCAGAACCTTTTTTCGTATAGAAAAAAGTTTGTCAAAACATTTTTCGTAAAGAAAAAAGTTCGTCAGAACATTTTTCGTATAGAAAAAAGTTCGGGAGAACATTTTTCGTATAGAAAAAAGTTCGGGAGAACATTTTTCGTATAGAAAAAAGTTCGGGAGAACATTTTTCGTATAGAAAAAAGTTCGTCAGAACGTTTTTCGTATAGAAAAAAGTTCGGGAGAACATTTTTCGTATAGAAAAAAGTTCGGGAGAACATTTTTCGTATAGAAAAAAGTTCGGGAGAACATTTTTCGTATAGAAAAAAGTTCGGGAGAACATTTTTCGTATAGAAAAAAGTTCGGGAGAACATTTTTCGTATAGAAAAAAGTTCGGGAGAACATTTTTCGTATAGAAAAAAGTTCGGGAGAACATTTTTCGTATAGAAAAAAGTTCGTGAGAACCTTTTTTCGTATAGAAAAAAGTTCGCGAGAACCTTTTTTTCGTATAGAAAAAAGTTCGCGAGAACCTTTTTTCGTATAGAAAAAAGTTCGCGAGAACCTTTTTTCGTATAGAAAAAAGTTCGCGAGAACCTTTTTTCGTATAGAAAAAAGTTCGCGAGAACCTTTTTTCGTATAGAAAAAAGTTCGCGAGAACCTTTTTTCGTATAGAAAAAAGTTCGCGAGAACCTTTTTTCGTATAGAAAAAAGTTCGCGAGAACCTTTTTTCGTATAGAAAAAAGTTCGCGAGAAGCTTTTTGCGTATAGAAAAAAGTTCATGTGAACCTTTTTTCGTATAGAAAAAAGTTCGTGAGAACATTTTTTGTATAGAAAACATTTCGTCAGATGCTTTTTCGTGTGAAAAATTTGCATGGGAACATTTTTGCACGGAAAAATATTTGTAAAGACTATTAATCTTTTGGAAAATTTTTTCCTCATCTTTTGTTCGTTAGCTTTTCCCATTCATTTGGGAGTTAACCATTTTATCTTTTCCTTGCCAAAAAAAAAACAACAGACCTTTGCAAACAAACATTGAAAATCTCTGCGAAAATGTTTTGCATATAAATGAGGTTATCCTGGCATAGTGCCTCTATTGTTTTTCTCCTCGTACTGCCTTTCCCCTGCACTTAGTTGTGGGTTGTGGAACCCTTTTCTAAGAAATTGCTTCTTGGAACATGTTTTTGTGAAGGGCGATAGTGGTGGTTGTGTTGTTTTTGTGCTTTTGATGGTCTGTTGCATGCATGCAACTGAAATGATTTGGCCTTTTATTGTTTGCGGTGTTGCTGTTTGGAATAACACTTTTTGATATGCTGCACATGATGATGACGATGATAACAACCTTCAGTGTCAAGTGCAATTTGGATTTTGTTCATTTGATTGTTTGTTCTTTTGTTGGTTTGTTTACTTGCCTGTCATAACAATATGTGTGGTCTGTTTCCTCTTGGCCAAAAAGGAGCGGTTGGCCGGATACAATTTTACAAACTCTACGGATAGGCGGGGCTGTTGGGTTTCTGCTGTTTGCAGATTTTGCTTGTTGGAGAGGGCCTTACAAAAGACTTTTTCCTCTCACACCCCTGAAGGATGCAAATGTGGTTGATGAGTAGAATTTGCTACCTCAGCTTATTATGGAAATATCTGTGGGGTGTTTTGAGTTTGTTGGCTGGTTGTTTGGTTTTAAGTATAATTACGACTTTTATTTTGTTTACACAGGCTTTGCGTTTATGCGAAAACTTTTGGTGATTGTTGAAAATTTTATGGGCTACCTACTTGAAATAGCTATTTGAGATTATTATAATTTTTGGTGTTTTTTTTTTGGTTCTTGTTCTTGCTTTTCTGTAATGAAAACACTAAACATCTTATAGAGATTTAAGTTAATTAAAAAATTAGTAAACTTAGATGAGAGGCAGTTAGTCATTTCAATTTTGTTTCAGTTTTGTCCAGAAATGTTTGAAAATTATGATGGTAGGCAATTATGAAGGAAATGACAAAGAGAGGAGTTCCAAAAGAAGTGAAGCTTTTAGAAAAGCATTAACATTGCCATAAACATGTGTCATGTTTAAAAGAGAAAATCAATGCCTTGGTTGAGTCAACTGCTTAGTAGGGTATCACTTCAATAATATTTATGATAACATGAGTCTAAGAATGTATTCAAATCCCATAGTAAAACGTTAAGTATACAACTAAGGCCCTAATTAAGGTTTATGTAGTTTGAAATTTTAAAATTACTGCAGCTTTTGTGAAGATATTAAGGTATCAAAATTGGTTCCTTTTTCGACCCAGGTTGCGTATGATTGTTATTAATTTTGGTGTTATTTTACTATTTTCAACCTAATTCGCTCGAAAATTGGCCAAATGAGATCAGATAAAGTTTTGTTGGTAGAGAAGGCTTCTGCCTTTTATAAAAGCATGCACTTTGCCAAAGATTTGCATGCCAAACATATTTTTGGAACAGTTTAAGACGGATGTATCGAACTACGTGGAGTCTGATCATGCAATTTTAAACATAACTCTCCCCCATCTGAAGGCAAAAGTAGAGTTGAAGTGACGACAAGTTAGTTTGCTTGGAAAGGCCAAGCAAACCATCACTGGATGCGGCTTCTATGTAGCTTCAGTATTATGAACACAACCCCATGACGGACATGATCCGGGCGAAATAAAGTCTTCCAATTGTATACATGTGGGTGATACCATCGCATACCTCAGAATATACAGTTACACATATACAAACTACGAAATTGGTCTTCTGCGTTAGAAAAAATATCCGAAAATAAAAACCTCAAACTGAAAAGCCTCCACCCAGTGCTCCTTATTAGACCACTACAGCTTTTGTTTCTAACATGAGTTGAAAAGAAGTAGGCCCAACAAAAAAAAAAAAATAAATAAATAAATAAATAAAAAAATTAAAAAAAAAATAAAAAATAGCAGAAGTTCACTGAAAATGAGCAAAAATTTGTTCTGCCGTGTAAATTGTCATAGAGTGCCTTAAAGATATTTTTCTGAAGGAATGTTCACAACGTGACCGCCGCGTAAGACCAATCTGTCATTGTAGGCTCCAGAACAGAAAGTACTCAGAAGAGAAAGCAGCATGATCTTTGAAAAGGCAAATTGAGTCGGAGAAAACGGCAGAGGTATATGCAGAATGTCGTAAAACCCGTATCGAAGCATATCGTAAAGCCCGGGTTAAGTTCAAGAAGGAGACTAGGAGAGCAAAAGTTGTTCCTTGGACGATACACAAGGGGGAGTTGGTAGGCACAAGAGAGGCACCTAAGTTGTACCAAGTGCTTTGTTAGGGCCTTAGGATGCCAAGATCCCTGAAGAGGGAGGAAAGTACTTTGAAATGAACCATGAGAAAGTATTGATTTGCCATCTTGCCAGGAAAAGTTCACCCATAAAAAACAACATTTCCCACACGAGCTGCATTTAGAAAAGATCTCATTGATGTTATTGTCGACGAGAAGAAGATAAGAAAAAGTGATTCGTACTTCTAAACAACTCAAATCGGTAGGACTAGACGGAATTAATTGGGCGTTAATGGAGTCATTTTGTCATGTCTGAAATGGACGTAAAGGATTAGCTTGCAATGAACAGAATTTTCTAACATTTCCATTCGAAAATGGTATTAAAAGGGTATTAAAAGTATGCTATTCCTTGGGAAAGGGTATTAAAATTACCCTTAGATAAGGTTGTTAAAAAAACCTATCGCTTTGAAAGGGTTACAAAAAGTACCATTTCTCTTGGAAAAGTGTGTTAGAAGTTCCCTTTCCCTTGGAAAGTAGTGTTAAAAGTACCCTTTCCCTAAGAAAAGGGTATAAAAAGTATCGTTTCCCTTGGAAAAGGGTATTGAAAGTACCCTTTTCCTTTTAAAAGTGTATTAAAAGTACCCTTTCCCTTGGAAAAGAGTATTAAAAGTACCCTTTCCCGTGGACAAGGGTATCAAAAGTACCCTTTCCCTTGGAAAGGGTATTAAAAGTGTCATTTCCTTTGGAGAAGGGTATTAAAAGTACCCTTTCCCTTGGGAAAGGGTATTAAAAGTACCCTCTACCTTGAAAAAGGGTATTAAAAGTACCCTTTCCATTGGAAAAGGGTATTAAAAACACCCTTCCCCTTGGGTAAGGGTATTAAAAGTACCCTCTCCCTTGAAAAAGGGTATCAAAAGTACCCTTTCCCTTGGAAAGGGTAATAAAAGTGCCATTTCCTTTGGAGAAGGGTATTAAAAGTACCCTTTCCCTTGGGAAAGGGTATTAAAAGTACCCTCTCCCTTGAAAAAGGGTATTAAAAGCACCCTTTCCCTTGGAATTTCCCGTGGAAAGGGTACTGAAAGTACCCTTTCGCTTGGAAATTGTAGTTTGAATACTCTTTCCCAAGGGAACGGGTACTTTAAATGCCCTATCCCAAGGGAGGCCACCGTAGCGCAGAGGTTAGCTTGTCCGCCAGGATTCGAACCCAGGCGTTCGGCGTCATTAACGCCATGGTTCGAATCCAGGTTCGAGGCCATCAGAAAAAATTTTCAGCGGTGGCTTTCCCCTCCTAATGCTGGCAACATTTGTGAGGCAATATGCCATATAAAACTTTTCTCCAAAGTAGTGTCGCACTGAGGCACGCCGTTCGGACTCGGCTATAAAAAGGAGGCCCCTTATCATTGAGCTTAAACTTGAATCGGACTGCATTCATCGATAGGTGAGAAGTTTGCCCCTGTTCCTTAGTGTAATGTTTATGGGCAACATTTTTTGTATTTGTATCCCAAGGAAATGGGTGTTTAAATAAGCCTTTCCAATATGAATGGGTATTAAAACTTAAAATACCATAACGGAAGGGTGTTTAAAGTACCCATTCCCTTGGGAGAGGGTATTTAAAATACCCATTCCCATGGGAAAAGGGTATTAAATCCTGCCCATGCCCTTACCCTTCCCTTGGCAAAGGGTATTAAAAGTACCCTTTCCCTTAGAAAAGGCTATTAAAACTACCCTTGCCCTTGGAAAAGGTTATAAAAAGTGCCGTTTCCTTTAGAAAAGGGTATTAAAAGTACCCTTTCCTTTGGAAAAGGGTATTAAAATTACTCTTTCCCCTGGAGAAGGGTATTAAAAGTACCCTTTCCCTTGGAAGAAGGGATTACAAGTACCCTTTTCCTTGGAAAAGGGTATTAAAAGTACCCTTTCCTTTGGAAAAGGATATTAAAAGTACCCTTTCCCATGAAAAATGGTATTAAAAGTACCCTTTTTTTGGAAAACGGTATCCAAATTACCCTTTCCCTTGGAAAAAGGAAAGGGTAATTTTCCCCTTTCCTTTTGGAAAAGGGTGTTAAAACTAACCTTGCCCTTGGGAAAGTGTATTGAAGTTACCCTTTACCTTGGGAACGGGTATTAAAAGTACCCTTGGAAAGGGTAGTAAAAGTACCCTTGGAAAGGGTATTAAAAGTACCCTTGGAAAGGGTAGTAAAAGTACCCTTTCCCTTGGAAAAGGGTATTAATAGTACCCATCCCTTCGAAAAGGGTATTAAAAGTACCCTTTCCCTTGGGAAAGTGTATTAAAGTTACCCTTTCCCTTGGGAACGGGTATTTAAAGTATCCTTGGGAAAGTGTAGTAAAAGTACCCATTCCCTTGGAAAAGGGTATTTATTGAATCCTTCCCTTCGAAAAGGGTACTTTTAATACCGTTTCGCGTGGAAAAGGCTATATCAAACTACCTTTTCCCTTGGGTATTTAAAGTTTTGATACCCTTTCATAATGAAAAGGCTAATTTAAATACTTGGTAAAGGGTATTAAAAGTACCCTTTCCCTTGTAAAAGTGTATGAAAACTACCCTTGCCCTAGGGAAGGGTATTAAAACTACACTTTCCCTTGGGAAAGGGCATTAAAACTACACTCTCTCTTGGGAAAGGGTATTAAAACTACTCTTTCCCTTGGGAAAGGGAACAAAAACTACCCTTTTCCTTGGGAAAGGGTAATTAGACTAAGAAAAATCTATTAAAACTACCCTTAACCTTGGCAAAGGGTAAAAAAAACTATCCTTTGCTTGAGAAAGGGTTAAAAAACTATCTTTTCCCTTGGAAAGGGCATTAAAACTACGCTTTACCTTGAGAAAGGGTATTCAACCAACGCTTTCGCTTGGGAAACGGTATTTAAGCTACCCTTTCCCCGGGGCATTAAAACTATCCTTTCCCTTGGGCATAGTATTAGAATTAGAACTACCATTTCGCTTGGGCAATGGTATTTGAACTACCCTTTTGTTTGGGAAAGGGTAATAAGACTACCCTTGCCCATGCGAGCATGGGTATTTTAATTACCCTTTTACCTAGGGCGAGGATATTAAGACTTTGCCATGGCAAAGGGTATTGAACCTACCCATTCCCTTGGGAAGGGACATTGAAACTACCCCTTCCCTTTGAGGGTATTAAAACTGCCCTTTCCCCTTGAGTGGGGTATTAACACTACCCTTTCTCTTTAAAAAAATTATTAAAACTACCCTCTCTCTTTAAAAAGATTATTAAATCTACCCTTTCCCTTGGGAATGGAAAATTGGAAAAGGGTAAACTACCTTTTCGATTGGGAAGGCATATTGGAAATACCCTTTCCCCTGGGAAAGTGTATTAAAACTACACTTTCCCTTGGAAAAGGTATTAAAACCACCCTTTCCTTTGAGCAAATGTATTAAAACTATATTTTCCCTTGGGAAAGGGTTTTAAAACTACCCTTTCCCTTGGGATACCGAATTTGGTTCAGATCTTGTCATATTTTGATGTAGCTGCCATATAGACCGTCCTCTCATTCTTAGGGGTTTCAGCCCATTAAGGGCGCATCTTTTATCCGATTTCGCTAAGCTTTTGAAAACCTTGAGTTGTATTGAGTCTCCTGACTTTCGAAGTCGGTCTAGTTCTAGATATAGCTCCCGTCTTTCATCCGATATGGAATTTAAAGGCTGTAAAAGCCACAATTTTAGTCCGATCTTAACAAGATTTTGAACGAGGTGTTTCAAATCGACACAGATTTTATTATATTGTTGCCATATATATCTTTTATCAGATATGGCCTTTTAAGGCTGTAGAAATCCATAAATTTTTGTCCTATCGTGAGTAAATCTTACGAGGTTCTCTTCGATATTTCAATAGGTATGCAAAATTAAAGTCTGACTATATTTGGAGATAAGTTCTATATATTAAACGTAGTAACTAGACTTGCTGGTGTAGGGTATTCTAAAGTCGGGACCGCCCGACTTTTGTCTATCCTTACTGGTTTTATTTTTATTTCATTGTTGTTTATTTTTCACTATTTAAAAATATCTCTTTTACAAATACCAAGTTAAGTATATTTGCCTTAACACATGACAGCCGCAGCACATTGGCTTTCATCTGCAATTTTCTCTCACCTTTAACGCTTTCACTATTCCGTAACATTTTTGGTCAGCTAAAAATAGCTGTGTCATAGTTTAGCTCCATCATGAGCAAGTTTCAGAGAAATTCAAATGGTTCTAAAGTGGTTTTTGATGTTGTCTAAATGCATTAAAAAATTATGGCACTAAGCTAACATTCCGCCAATGCAACTGGCACACAAAAACGACAGCGGGACCTTAAGGCAAACAGTCAAACGGGCAAACAGTCATACAATGATTCATTCTGTCATTCATTCATCCGAACAAGCGGCCTTTAAGGTCTAAGCAAATTAATTCCACTAGCCAATGTTGCTGGCATTGAGATTTTTAGTTTACCGCTGCGCCCACCCCTCTCCTCATTCATTACCACCTAGTAACCAGTAATGATGACGACCAAAATCAGTTTCAATGCCATGCTAGGTAAACACGGCCACTGAAAGCAGATTAACTTTCAGTGGCTTTCCAACTGTCCGTCCAACCATCCATCCGTCTGTTTGTCTGTCCTTTCTGTTTCTATTATTTCTGCAAAAGTTTGCCATTCCGCCAAAAAACACCACCAATGTTAGTGGTAACGTTGGTGGTTAACGGGTGGGTGGAAAACTTTCAAGGTTTGTGCAGCCGTTTATTTGCCATTTGCCAACGCAGTGCTGCATTTTGCTCACAATCTAACCGCTTCCCTACCAAAAGAAAATAAGTTTTGTTGGTTTAAAAAATTACAACTGTTGCAAAACAAAATGATTTACATTTGAAGGTTTTCATAATAATTTGAGAGCTTTTTGGGGTAGTTAAAAATTATTGTGAAATTAAAAAGAAAAGCTACAAACCAACAACAGGGCCTTCATGGAGAGAGTCAATTTCTGTCAAAACCAGCAAAGGGAATTAAAGGTATAATAAAAAGCTTATAAGAAGATAAATGTAGCTATTGGGTTGCCCAAAAAGTAATTGCGGATTTTTTAAAAGAAAGTAAAATTAATAAAACTTAGAATGAACTTTAATCAAATATACTTTTTTTACACTTTTATTCTTAAGCAAGCTAAAAGTAACAGCTGATAACTGACAGAAGAAAGAATGCAGTTACAGAGTCACAAGCCGTTGAAAAAATTTGTCAACGCCGACTATATGAAAAATCCGCAATTACTTTTTGGGCAACCAATATATGTCATGATTTTTGTAATATGTGTTCGAAAATTAATAGGGTGTATGAAATAGATCCATTGGAGATGAAATAGGACATAATTTTTAAAAAATTTTAGTACCCTTGATTTCTTTTCAAAGAGATTTGTAGTGTTCTGGCTTTGATCTTTTGGAATTACTATTGAAGTTGTGGTTTGTAAGAGTTTATAGCATTTTTGGAGATTACCATTTGAAGGCTTATGGTATTAATACACATAAAATGAAAGATAAAACTGTCACCTATCTGGAAAGCCAAATTTCTTCAAAATTGGTTAATATTTGCTGAAGTTATGGGAGAAATACTAAAAGTGTTCACAATTAAAAACAGTCATACGCCACCTGGGCTACGAAAAGAAAAACTAGCATACGCCACCCTGGCCTATGAACTTAGGCCCATAGAAAACACATAAGTCATCCAATTTCACCGAAATTGGACCCCAAATCAGGAGATTGGTCTTATCCAAATAGCGTCCGACCTGTACCATACTCGGCAAAGAGGTGTAGGATCTTTACGCAACTCAGTTTACCAGATTTCAGGCTAGAATGTCGAGTGAATGTCAAGGGGCCTAACTAAGCAACTAACTGTGGTAAATTGAAGCTAAATCGGGTAATAAATAAGACTTTTATTGGCTCAAGACCTCAAATCGGTTGTTCGGTATATATGACAGCTATTGAGTTGCCCAAAAAGTAATTGCGGATTTTTCATATAGTCGGCGTTGACAAATTTTTTCACAGCTTGTGACTCTGTAATTGCATTCTTTCTTCTGTCAGTTATCAGCTGTTACTTTTAGCTTGCTTTAGAAAAAAAGTGTAAAAAAAGTATATTTGATTAAAGTTCATTCTAAGTTTTATTAAAAATGCATTTACTTTCTTTTAAAAAATCCGCAATTACTTTTTGGGCAACCCAATAGTTGCCATACATACAGGTCTACCAATTTAATGTCTTGGGCCCACAAAAGTCATACTTAGCACCAGATTTTGATAAAATTTTTTAATATTAGTTTTGTCATTCCGTTTGCAACAATTCGAAATATCCATTTCCGACCCTATAAAGTATACATATTCTTGAGCAGCGTAAAAATCTAAAATGATCTAGCCATGTCCGTCCGTCTGTCTGTTGAAATCACGCTACAGTCTTTTAAAATTGAGATATTCGGCTGAAACTTTGCACAGATTTTTTCGTCCATAAGCAGATTAAGTTCGAAGATGAAGATATAGCTGCCATATAGACCGATCTCTCGATTAAAGGTTTTGGGCCCATAAAAAGAGCATTTATTGTCCGAGGTCGTCGAAATTTGGGACAGTGAGTTGTGTTAGGTCCTTCGACATCCCTCTTCAGTTTGGCCTAGATCGGTTCGGATTTGGACATAGCTGCCATATACACCGATCCGCCGATTTGAGGTATTAGGCCCATAAAAGACACATTTATTATCCGATTTTGCTGAAATTTGGTACAGTGAGTTCTGTTAGGCCAATCGACATGCTTCTTTAATTTAGCCCAGATCGGTCAAGATTTGGATATAGCTGCCATATCGACCGATCTCTCGATTAAAGGTTTAAGACCCATAGTGGGGCGCATTTATTGTCAGATGTCGTCGAAATTTGGGACTGCGAGTTAAGTTAGGCCCCTTGACATCTTTCTGCAATATGGGTCATATCGGTCTAAATTTAGATATAACTGCCATATAGACCGATATCTAGATTTAAGGTCTCGGGTCCATAAAAGTCGCATTTATTGTCCGATTTCGGAATTTGTGACAGTGAGTTGTTCAGATTTGGATATAGTTGCCATATAGACCGATCTCTTGATTTATGGTCTTGGGCCCATAAAAGGCGCATTTATCGTCCGATGTCTTCGAAATATGAGGCTGTGAGTTAAGTAAGGCCCTTTGACATCTTTTTGCATTATGGCCCAGATTGGTCTAGATTTGGATATAGCTGCCATATAGACCGATCTCTCGACTTAAGGTTTTAGACCCATAAACGGCGCATTTATTGTCCGATTGCGCCAAAATTTAGAACAGTGAATTGTGTTAGATCCTTCAACATCCCTCTTCAATTTGGCGTAGGTCGGTTCAGATTTGGTTATAGCTGCCATATAGACCGATATTTCGATTTAAAGTCTTGGCACCATAAAAGTCCCATTTATAATCCGATTTCGCTGGAATTTGACACAGTGACTTATGTAAGGCTTTTCGACATCCGTGTCGTAATGGTTCAGATCGGACTATATTTGGATAGAGATACCAAAAGGACCAATATTTTGTTGTGCAAAATTGAACGAATGACTTTGGTCCACATCGGACCATATTTCGATAAAACTGCTATGAGAGAATAAATTTTGCATTTTTTCGCCGGATTATGACCAAAAGTGGTTTACATATATACCCGAGCTGGTGGATATCCAAAGTTCGGCCCGGCCAGCCTTAAAGCCTTTTTACTTTTTTAAGAATTATCATTTTAGTTATATTAAGTTAAGAGTTTACACCATTTTCGTTTGAAGGCTTATGGTTAAAATACATAATAAAAGATTCCCTAGTATAGTCCAGATAGCATTTTATTTGAATATAGGTGTCATATATACTGTTCAACCAATTCCAGGTTTTGATTTCATAAAAGCCTCATTTAATACCGATTTACCTGAAATTCGGTACAATGAGCTCTGATAGGCCCCCTGACTTTCCTTTGGAGTATGGTCTAGATGTATCTCTTTCCTAAGTAAAAATTCTAGATCATAAAAAAGTCTAATTTTTCATCTAAGATATTTGTTAAATTGTTTTGTTTTTTGCACAAAAATGTCTCCTCTACCTATAGTTCCATCTTTCGAAATATCATTTGATTTCAATTTCTCTCAATGTAGCTTTTGGTCTTGTTTGATTTGTTAAAATTTCATAACATAATAATTTTCCATGGCCATTGCTGATTATCCCCTTGGTTTAAATATTTATGAAGGCTATGGTCTTTTCAATCAATTCACCTCCAGATCTTACCCTTAGCTGGCTGCCACACGTCCTTCCCATCCCATATGAACATCAAGTATTGAATTTTATTTCTCTTGCCTCGAGAAGAAGGAAACGAAATTTTTGTACGACCCAAGCATTTGGGGCAGTCATATATCAAAAAAGAAGGGGAGGAGGAGAATGGGGGATGGGGAGGGGACAAGAGTAAGGCAACCATCTCACACATATATGATGATATGGTGATGGCACTGCAATGCTCCTTCAATCAATCATTGTCATTTGGCAAAAGGAGCACCAGTGACGTTGTGTTCTATGCCATGGTAAGGAATGAAACCAACAGCAGCATCGTCAGCCACCAATCGTTTACCATGGCCAAATATTATTTTTGCAAATCCATGCAACAGAAATACATCAACAGAACCAAAAAAAAAAAAAAACAAAAAGGAAAGACTAACAATATTTGCAAGGAAATGTGTAAACACTGGCACATTAAACTTCAATTCAATTTTGTGAACAAAGTTGATTTATTTAAATTTCAATTTAAATATGAGTTAACTTTTTTCCCCTTCACCCCGCTCAAGCACCATTTGGCTTGTCTCCCTTCATCAGCTGTGTGGTTTTGTATGCAAATGTTGACACGAAAATTTTTCCACAATAAAATGAAAACTTATTAAATTATTGCAGGGCGTTTGTTTTCACAACAAACCAGAAATTTCTACAAAAAGTTAAGAATTACTTTGCCTAAGACTCACACACATGGTCTGTGTTATGTCAAGCCATGTTGACAATAAAATAATTCTACCAGCTCATATGAATATGCAAAGAGCATAAATTTTCTCTGTTACCAAGTTTTCATATGACAAAACAATTAACAAAGTTTTTCTCCTTCATTTGTTTGCAACGAAAGAAAATGTAAAAAAATAAAAAAATGAAAAAAACAGCAAGAATGACATTTGTTGCCAACAACTTGGAAGGAAAACAATAAGAAATAAATGTTACTTGTTATGAATTCTGAATAAGTATAATTAATAAAATTTACATGCAAAATAGCCTTTAAATTTGCAATCTTAATTATATGCTAACATTGCTAACCTAACTTGTTCGTGTGGCGTTTTTCACCACCGCAGCACATTTAAAATCATTCATAATAGGCAGAACCTTAAATAATGAACGATAATAGGCATTACACTCATCTCCATGTTATGTACCCAAACATCCCACCACCCAACATAACAGTGATCACTGAGCAAACTCTATTTGTTACTCCACCAACGGCAACTCTCTCTCTCTCTCCAGTTCCCTCTTTCTCACACTATCAAATATTGTAAGGAGCTAAGGATCGGATTATGTATATGTGCCTTTAATGGGGTCTATGTGGCAGCTTTATACAAATTAGAACCGATCTGGGCAATATTGCAGAAAGATGTCGAAGCGCCAAACTTAACTCACTGTCCCAAATTTAAGCGAAGTCGGACATTCAATGCGCCTTTTATGAGTCCAAAACCTTAAACCGAAAGATCGGTCTATATGGCAGCTATATCCCATTTTGGACCGATATGAGCCAAATTGCTGAATGTTATCGAAGAGCCTAACACAACTCACTGTCCTAACTTTCGGCGAAGTCGGACATTAAATGCGACTTTTATGAGTCCAAAACCTTAAATCGAGAGATCGGTCTATATGGCAGCTATATCCAAATCTGAACCGATCTAAACCATATTACAGAAAGATGTCGAGGGGCCTAACTTAACTCATTGTCCCAAATTTCGGCGAAATCGGACAATAAATACGTCTTTTACGGGAGATCGGTCTATATGGCAGCTATATCCAAATCTGAACCGATCTGATCCATATTGCAAAAGGATATCGAAGGGCCTAACACAACTCACTGTCTCAAATTTCGGCGAAATCGGACAATAAATGCGTCTTTTATGGGCCCAAAACCTAAAATCGGGAGATCGGTCTATATGGCAGCTATATCCAAATCTGGACCGATCTGAGCCAAATTGCAGAAAGTTGTCGAACAGCCTAAAACAACTCACTTTCCAAAATTTCGGTGAAATTGGGCAATAAATGCGCCTTTTATGGGTCCAAAACCTTAAATCAAGAGATCGGTCTATATGGCAGCTATATCCAAATCTGGACCGATCTGAACCATATTGCAGAAAGCTGTCGAAAAGCCTAACACAACTCACTGTCCAAAATTTCGGCGAAATCGGACATTAAATGCGTCTTTTACGGCCCCAAAACCTTAAATCAAGAGATCGGTCTATATGACAGCTATATCCAAATCTGGACCGATCTGAGCCAAATTGCAGAAAGTTGTCGAACAGCCTAACACAACTCACTGTCCTAAATTTCGGCGAAGTCGGACATTAAATGCGCCTTTTATGAGTCCAAAACCTTAAATCGAGAGATCTGTGTAAAGTTTCAGCTCAATATCTCTATTTTTAAAGACTGTAGCGTAATTTCAATTTCAATGTAGGAGGCCTCCGTAGCGCAGAGGTTAGCATGACCGCCCATGGCGTTGAACGCCTGGGTTCGACACCTGGCGAGACCATCAGAAAAAAAAAATTTCAGCGGTGGCAACATTTGGGAGGTACTATGCCAGTTGAAACTTCTCTCCATAGAGGTGTCGTACTGCGGCACGCCGTTCGGACTCGGCTATAAAAAGGAGGTCCCTTATCATTGAGCTTGATATGGGAGAAGTTTGTCCCTGTTCCTTAGTGGAATGTTCACGGGCAAAATTTGCATTTGCATTGGCGTTATTTCAACAGACAGACGGTCAGACGGACGGACATGGCTAGATTGTCTTAGATTTTAACGACGATCAAGAATATATGTACTATAGGGTCCGAAATGGATATTTCGAATATACCCCCTTTCCTACGGTGATGGGTTATACCCATCATCGGATGAAATTCAGAAAATTGCATGAGATCTTTAGTTGAATCGATAGTACGGTCCATAAAGTAAAATTTCGACTGGTATTTCGCCAATAAATGCTTCAATGTTGTCTTTCAATGCGTCAATTGTGACTGGCTCGTCTGTATAGAAATGTGCTTTATCATAGCTCCACAAAAAATAGTGTAAAGGCATTAAATCGCACGATATAGACGGCCTTATAGACTCAGAAACGGCTGAACCGATTTTCTTGCAATTTTCACTGACGTCGCATAATGATCCCGTGGTGAAAAAAGGGTACTAAATTTTTTGATATCTAAAGGGGGAGCGGACTCTCCCCCTTATTCTAATTTTCAGAAACGCCAGATCTCGGAGATGGGTAGTGCGATTTAAGCAAACTTTTGTGTGCAATATGGGACTCAAATGAAAGGTATTTGCGAGTAAAATACGAATCTGATATCGAAATTTGGGACAAAGTTTCAGGGGGTCCTCCCCTTCCCCAAAACACCTCCTTCCTCAAACAGGACTTATTTACTGATAATCGCAATATGGGACTTAAATAAAAGGTTTTTGAGTGTAGAAAACGAATCTGATTTCCAGTGTTTGGGGGACCGCCCATCCCCAAAAACATTCCCCAAAGGGACTCAAATGAAAAGTCTTTGGATGTAAAGCACGAATCTGATATCAATGCTCGGGAAAAGTGTCTAGAGGGCCACCCCATCCTCATAACACCACCCAAATTGCTGATATTGCAATATGAGGCTCAAATAAAAGGTATTTTAGAGTAGAACACGAATCTGATATATATTTCAAAGTCAAGTCACTGACTGTCCGCTCCATCCCCCAAAACACTCCCCAAACCAGATATGTTTGCCAACTATGTCAGTAGACCATGAATCTGACATCATTCGGGACCAACTGTCTAGGGGACGTCCCACCATCATAACAACCCCCAAGTAGGACGTATTTGCTCACCTGGACAATTTGGGTCTTCAAGACAGTGGAACTCGCTATTGATAGTTTTTAGGGTCCATATCTCTTAAATGAAAGGTATGTGAGATTAGAAAACGAATTTGATATCCAATTTTTAGGCCAATTGCAATGTGGGGTTCAAATAAATGATATTTGAGAGTATTTCACGATGCTGATAATTTTTAGGACTAAGAGCTTCTGGGTGTCAAATGACAGGGCGCAACATTTATATCGACTTTCGGGACCAATTTTCTGGAGGTCTACCCATATGGGGCTCAAATTAAGGTATTTGGGAGTAGAATACAAATCTGATATCCAAATGTGTGACCATGTATTTGTGGCACCGCCCCTTCGTCAAAGAGTACAAATTTTCCGACCATGTTCAATGAAAGGTATTTGAGATTGGAAAACTAATTTCATAACCACATGTTGGAGCCAAGTGTTTGGGGACGCTTCAGCCTATAAACTCCCCTTAAACCAATGGCAATATGAGGTTTAAATAAATGGTATTTGAGAGTAGGGCCCGATGCTGATATATTTTTCAGGGTTAAGTGTCTAGGCAGGAGGCCAACGTAGCGCAGAGGTTAGCATGTTCGCCTATGACGCTAAACGCCTGGGTTCGAATACTGGCGAGACCATGAGAAGAAATTTTCAGTGGTGGTTTGCCCCTCTCAATGCTGGCAACATTTGCGAGGTACTATGCCATGTAAAACTTCTCTCCAAAGAGGTGTCGCACTGCGGCACGCCGTTCGGACTCGGCTATAAAAAGGAGGCCCCTTATCATTGAGCTTAAACTTGAATCGGACTGCACTCATTGATATGTGAGAAGTTTGCCCCTGTTCCTTAGTGGAATGTTCATGGGCAAAATTTGCTATTTGCAAGTGTCTGTGGAACCACCCCATCCCCCCAAAACACCCCTAAATTTGACACATATATTTACCGACCATTGCAATATAGGACTCAAATGAATGACATTTGGCAATAGAGCACAAAATTGATACTCACTTTCGGGACCACGTTTTTGAGTTACACTCTACCCCCTTAACCCACTCCCAAAATCCCCATGATTTGAAAACGAATTTGATAACCAATTTGGGGGCCAAGTGTTTGGGGGACGCCTCATCCCATAAGCTCCCCTTAACCCAATGGCAATCGGGGGTTTAACTAAAAGTGATATTTGAGAGTAGAGCACGATGATGAATTGATCATTTTTTTTTTTAGGGCTAAGTGTTTGGGGGACCACCTCACCCTCGAAAACATTCCTAAATCGGACATTCATATTTAACGATCATGATAATATGGGGCTCTAATGAAAGGTATTTCTAAGCAGAGCACGAAATTCATACTCACCTTCAGCACTACGTTTCTGGTTGTCCATACCACCCCCTTAAACCCACCAACCACCATCCTGGATAATGTTTTCAAAGGATAATTTTGTTCCATATAAAGTAAAATAAGGCACAGCGGATCGGGCCCGATTCAGCGGCTATAAAAAAAAAACCAAAAATACAATAATCGATTTTTCCTTCGGTCACAGTTCTATATCGGCTTTCAAAAGATTTTGTTTGCAATTCCTACAGAGTGCATCATAAACCCTTCAAATTGCAATCATTCGAAAGCTGAACTAAGCTTGCGGATTAAAAATTGAGTTCTACACAGTGTTGTCCTCATACAAATCTATAGAGCATCAAACAAAATAAAACTAGCCGTTGGGGTTTAAGGCTTTCTAGAGCCTTTTTTCCAACTAAAAATTGATAGTTCCCCAACAACCATCAAACGAAAAATGTATGCTCTTTGACTTGAACATTAAATAGTAGTGACATCTACCTACATACAACCTGTGCTTCCTGTCGTGCATAAAAACCATTTTTTTTTTTACTTTCCATGAGGCCCTGTGATATATTATTGCAACATTAACAAATGTTGCAGGCGGCAATATTTTCCTTTACACTCACTGCGTATATTTGCAATTTTTCTTTGTGAACGTGTGAGAAGATATGCCATGTTAATGTTTCACATGTTGTGATGTAGATGCTGGTGTTTTGGTCTGAGGATTTTTGTTGGGCAATGGTGCGGCAGCTTAAGAAAGGATACGCACCAGGCAGTTTATTATCCTGTTTCTTGTCTATTGCCTGAAAATATTGTTACGCCAAGCTGACAGTGTTTCTTTTGTGGCCCATTTGACAAGGATGTGATGTTGTGTTAGTGTGTGAGTATGAGTGCTGTATGAAATGAATGATAAGTCATTGAATTGTGGCATTGTGTGTGTTTCGTAGCTGTATCTGTGTTTTTTTTTTCTGTATGCTGCTTCGGAGAATGTTAAACAAATCACTTGGATTGATGCCCATTATGTCATGTTGGTTGATGAAAAGAAGGCATTTTTATGTGTTGGAAAGAAAAAAAGGAATGTTCGTGTATCGTTTGGAAACAGGTAGCAAATAGTGGTAGGTTAGGTAAGAGTTACGGTGCTTTACAGACTCACTTGGACAATTTTAAGTCCATTGTGATACCAAGGCATCTGGTGGGAATAAAACCCACAACCTCTGAGCCGGCAATCTGAGCACGCTGCCAACTCGGCTACATAAGATGATATAAAATATTGCCTACTCCTAATAATAATAACAAAATTTATATTTACTAGCTGAACCCGGCCCGCTCCCCTCCGCCTTCTTTTACTTTATATGGAACAAAGTTATCTTTTGAATATTTTTTTGGCAATTAAAGACATCTTAGTGAAATATCATGCTATAAAAAAGGGTATATATGCCACTTGACTAACAATATATATGCCCTTATTTGTAAGATCTTTTTCGTTCTATAAATTCGCTCGGAGGCTTTAGGGTTATTTAAGTTTGGATGCAAGTTGTACTCCACTCTAAAAATAATTTATTTGAGCCCGATATTCTCATGAAGATTTTGGAAGTGGGAAGGCCCCCTTGGTGTGGTTATAGGTAGTGGTCCCCAGACATATAGCCCTGAAAAATATGAGCAAAATTCGATATCATTTTCTAACCTCAAATACCTTTTATTTGAGCCCCTTATTGCAAAAGTTAGCAAATATGTCCAGTTTGGGGGATAGGGTCCAAGAAAACTATCAACATCGAGAGGTTCCCCAGACATATAGCCCTGAAAAATATCAGCAAAATTCGATATCGTTTTCTCATCTCAAATACTATTATTTGAGCGCCTTATTGCAAAAGTCAGCTCTACTCGCTTTGAGTCATGGGGAGCAAATACGTTTTATTTGAGTGTTGTTATGGGGGTGGGTCATCCCCCAGACAGTTGGTCCCGAATGTTGATATCACATTCATGCTCAACTCCCAAAGTCCTTTCATTTGAACTCCATATTGCTATGGGCGGTAAATGTGACCCATAGAGGGGGCGTTTTGTTGGAAGGACGGCCCTCAAACACTTGGTCCTGTATTTGGGTATCAGTTTTGTGGTCTACTCTCAAATACGTTTTCATACCTACCACCGCAGGATGGGGGTATATTCATTTTGTAATTCTATTTTGTAACACATCGAAATATCCATTTCCAACCCTATAAAGTATATATATTCTTGATCAGCGTAAAAATCTAAGACGATCTAGACATGCCCGTCCGTCTGTCTGTTAAAATCACGCTACAGTCTTCAAAAACAGAGATATTGAGCTAAAACTTTGCACAGATTCTTTTTTTGTTCATAAGCAGGTTAAGTTCGAAGATGGGCTATATCGGACTATATCTTGATATAGCCCCCATATAGACCGATCCGTCGATTTAGGGTCTAAGGCCAATAAAAGCCACATTTATTATCTGATTTTGTTGAAATTTGGGACAGTGAGTTGTATTAAGCCAGTCGACATCCTTCATCAATTTGGCCCAGATCGGTCGAGATTTGGATATAGCTGCCATATAGACCGATCCTCCGATTTAGGCTCTTAGGCCCATAAAAGCCACATTTATTATCCGATTTTGCTGAAATTTGGTACAGTGAGCTGAGTTAGGTCCTTCGATATCGTTCGTCAATTTGGCCCAGATCGGTCCAGATTTGGATATAGCTGCCATATAGATCGAAATCTGGATTTAAGGTGTTGGGCCCATTAAAGGCGCATTTATTGTTCGATATCCGAAGCCCCTTGACATACATCTGCAATATGACACAGATCGGTCCAGATTTGGATATAGTTGTCATATAGAACGATCTCTCGGTTTTAAGTTTTGGAGCCATAAAAAGCACATTTATTGTCCCATGTTGCCGAAATTTGGGAGAGAGAGTTAAGTTAAGCCCCTCCACATATTTCTACAATTTGGTCTAGATCGAACAAGATTTGCATATAGCTGCCATATAGACCGATATCTCGATTTAAAGTCTTGGCCCCAAAAAATTCGCATTTATAATCCGATTTAACTGAAATTTGACACAATGACTTATGTTAGGCTTTCCGATTTCCATGTTGTATATGGTTCAGATCGGTTTATTTTTAGATATAGCTACTAAAAAGACCAATATTTTGTTATATACAATCGAACAATGACTTGTTCTTATTAGTATTTGGTCCAAATCGGAACATATTTCGATATAACTGCTACGGGACATAACGTATGCAATTTTCACCTGATTTTGATGAAAGGTGGTTTACATATATCCCTGAGGTGGTTGGTATCCAAAGTTCGGCCCGGCCGAACTTAACGCCTTTTTACTTGTTTTCATATCTATGATTTTTATATTAATTTTTCTATCTATGCCCTGCTTTCTTCAGCACCACATTTACAGAGATAAAGGAAAAAAACACGTTTTTCAAATGCAATCAAGTGAATGTGATGAATGCTCCCATATACATTGATAATGATGGTTAATGGTGAATGGTGTTGTTGTTGCTGTTATAAAATACATTGCAAATAAAATAAGCATTTGTTGTTGTATGGAAAAAAAAGCTGTTAACACATTTTCCCAATCAATATCGAATGTAATTGATTACAATCATTATTAAATACCAGCAAATAGTGCGAATAAGCATGCCAACACATCTACATAGCACTCTTTTTATACAACCTCTCTTTCACACACACACACACACTCTCCCTCCATCTCTCTCCTCTCTCTATTGGCATTTGCACAACCAACAAAGATTGAATTATGGCAATGGTAAATCTTTGCTTTCGTGCTACACGAACAGGAAGAAATTTAAAATGTATCTCTTCAACACATATTCCATCATAGGCAATGGCTCTCAGTTACAGCACACAGCACACATTACACATACATAGATGAAGAGAACACTCTCATAGCCCCCACAATGGCATGGCATACTAAATAAATGCTTATTATCGTTAAAGGGCATACAAGTAAAGGCAATGCAATCCATTTAGATTGCCATAAATGAGCATAACAGCACTTCAAAGCAAAGCCCTGCTACTTGGTATGACTTGGTTTTTTTTTTCTTCTTTGAACTTACAAAGAATGCAGAGTGAAGTGTTAGCTATGCTGTAGCTTATGTTGACTAAATTGATTTATTTGATCACAGACTGCAAGTGCTGCGTCTGTGTGTTTGGGTGTTTGTGTGTTAGGAATATGTGCTCCAATTGAACCATCATTTTTTCCCATTTTATTTATCGTTCATCAGATTAGGGAATGTTTTACGCACAATGAAGCATTAAATGTGAAGTGTTACGCCAAAGCCATGTTAGTATATGTGGCTGAAGTCAAGTTCTCAATGACAATGATGTTATAAAGGGTTGATGATGCTGTTGGGGTTAAAAAAAATTCCCATGATTTAAATAAGGAAGTTTGGAAGGACTAGAATTAGTAGCGATTTTTTTGCAATAAAAAATTGATAGTGATTTTGTTTCTAGCATTTGCCACGGAAACTTTTTGTGTAAAAGACTGGTAGCAAAATTTGTTCTTTAAGAACTTGTAGCGAATTTTTTCTTAAAAAAGTAGGTAGCGGAATTTTTCCTAAAAAAAAATTATAGCGAATGTTTTTCCAAAAAAAATTGGTAGTGAAATTTTTTTTAAAGAAATAGGTTAGCAAAGGTCTGCTGTTAATGTAAAACAAGTAAAACTGAGCTAAGTTCGGCCGGGCCGAATATTATATACCCTACACCATGGATCGCATTTGTCGACTTCTTTTCCCGGCATTTGTTCTTAGGCAAAAAAAGGATAAAAGAATAGATTTGCTCTGCTAATAGAGCGATATCAAGACATGGTCCAGTTCGGACCGCAATTAAATTATATGTTGGAGACCTGTATAAAATGTCAGCCAATTCGATTACGCTCTTTGGGGGCTCAAGAAGTAAAATAGAGAGATGGATTTATATGGGAGCTGTAATAAGCTATAGACCGATTCAGACCATAATAAACACGTATGTTGATGGTCATGAGAGGATCCGTCGTGTAAAATTTCAGCCAAATCGGATAGGAATTGCGGTCTCTAGAGGATCAAGAAGTCGAGTCCCCAGATCGGTTTATATGACAGCTATATCAAAACATTGACCGATGCGGCCCATTTACAACCCCAACTGACCTATACAAATAGGAAGTATTTGTGCGAAATTTCAAACGGCTAGCTTTACTCCTTCGAAAGTTAGCGTGCTTTCGACAGACAGACGGATGGACGTATAGATCCAAATAATGAATATATTTGGGTATCCAATCAAGGCACCGCCTTAGTTTAGTTGTTGTTTTTTGTATACATCCTTTGAAGGGCATAAATTCCGCATTCTATTTTGTTATACCTTCGCTTTAAAAAAAATCTCAATTTTGTTTTAAGCGGAAACAATTAGACCACTTAATATTTGGTGACATTCCAATCCATCAGTCGGATGCTCTGTGACATTCTTCAACTGATGATGGGCCAACCAAACA
This sequence comes from Stomoxys calcitrans, assembly GCF_963082655.1. Lineage (NCBI taxonomy): Eukaryota > Metazoa > Arthropoda > Insecta > Diptera > Muscidae > Stomoxys > Stomoxys calcitrans. The sequence continues at coordinate 185,277,438 of NC_081554.1, read as the reverse complement.
TCCGTTTCCGGTTATTACACTAATGTGCCTTGCCATTTGGCCAACTCTCCTCCAGCCAGTTCTAACGATTTCTCTTTGCAATTGTTTGCAATTTTCCAATTCCATGTTTTCGTTTATTTGTATAGACGGACGCCAAAAATCGCTGCCAGGGGTCTTAGTGCCTTCAAGCAGAAGACATTGAGCTAAGAACGATGTATTAGTGCAATCCACAGCCTGAATAGCAGACAGACAGACGGAGAAACAATTGGGAATTGCTTCCGTTCACCATTCATGGGAAGAATTTCGTTTCAGAGTTATTGCTAGAAGCGTTTTAAGTCTAGCTGAAGAGGCTGTGGGTGTTGTTTGTTTTTTTGGTGAAACCAAAAAGTTGGCCAAATGTTGAAACATGTCACATGGATTGTCAACAAAAGCTAGAGACAAACATAGAGCTCAACAGCACCATAGACCTTCATCAACATTCTGGAAACTCTACAAAACCTACTTTTAATGCTCTTACAGAATTCAAAATTCCGGATTAAATTATACCAAAACAACAAAAAAAGGCTGCCATGCATTCCCCCGTCTTGCGTGTTCATTCATAGCTGTCGCTGTGTTTGCTTAAAAAGGATATGCAATTAATTACTTGTGTATGTGAGTGTGAGAACTGTTGCATATGGGCAACAAAGTTTGTTTGTTATGCGAAGAATTTTCTTTGTGTGTAAAAGGGAAATTCTGGAAAACATATGCTGGAAAGTTCTCTTTGTAGATGCTTAGGTGTATGAGAGAGGAAAAGAAAAAGGGCGTTTTTGTGTTTGTATGTGTGTTTGGATTACGTGTTACTAGTGTGTTGATTTAAGCGATGCGCTTAAAATTCAATTGTATAACAAACACCAAAAGCAACCAAGACACCAAATTTCATTTGTTGCCACTCACTGTGGGCAACAATGCTTCAGTAACCTACGTGCATTGTTTGATTGGATAGGCTTTATTATAAAATCTGTTAGTTGTCTGTCAAAGCTTACAACAAAACAATGTTTCCGTATTGAAAACAAAAGCTAGTAGGAAGGACGGACACCAAACATAATTGCTTTTGGTATACATTTGCTCAAAGATAAATGCTTTGCTGCTTATCTAAAAGAAGAGGTTGTGCGCTAATTTTGTCTCTCCAATAGTTTTCATGTTATATGTCATATGGTACTCTTATGAGGTTTTTTCTTAGATCACTGAAAAATTAAAAGTAATCATACGCAATGGTGTACCATTTTAGAAAATCTTTATTATCTCCAGAACTAAACACCATAAACAGAAAACATTTTTCAATTTCCATCAGAATTTAACAGCATCTTTGGGTTCCACAGTTATGCATAGTTGTTGTTTTTGTTGCAGTTAATTGTGTTCTATCTTTCGTCTGCTTGATTCTGTTGAGTGTCACCTAGGAACTCTGCGACAAAGATGGGGTGCGTCCACATGGATCTGGGTCTGAGTCGAGTGGGTCTGGCCGGGCAGTTAAACAGGTGACGTGTATCGTGCGGTCCCTGGTTACAATCGGGACTTACATCTTGCACGTCGGCATCAATCCTTGCTCTGTATGAGTTGAGGCGGCTGCATCTGTCGGAACGTAATTGAGTCAGAACTACTCTGGTTTACCGGGGGAGGTCAATTTCTTCAGGTGCTATGGGAGGCGGTCGTTGTCCATACCGCATCTGCTACCGTGTCTGCATGATTGTTGTCTAGGCCTGCTTGATATGCCGCTTGATCTAGAGGTTCTCTCTTGTAGCGCTGGACCTCACGCTCTAGATCATGTAGATCTACCTTAAGGCTACTGGGCGGTGGATATCTATCCTAAAGATGATTATTTGGATGGTGTCTGCGATCACAGCCCAATAGGTATGGCTTAGGCAGCATGTAGTTATGTCTTCGCACTGGTAGGATCTTTGTCTCCTGATGGAGGTGGTCCACATGAGAACTGAGGAGACAGCCATGCAGAGTCATGTCTCTCTGTGGAAATGATCCCCAGGCCTCAAATCATGGTAAATGTAATAATAAAACACTGCAATTTCTAAGCTTACTCTATTTCTAGAAGGATGGATGGACAAAAAAGATAAATGGAAACGGTGTATTATTACACATACATTTGGTTATGGGTGCTTACCTCAGAGAGCTAGTTGTGGGCTAAATTGTTCATCTCTAGAGTTTTATAGTTATATGTATATTGGTATTCTTAAGGGTATTTTCCTAAGATAACACAAAAATTAATAGTAATCAAACGCAATGGTGTACTATTTCGGTAAACAATTATTATTTCCATAACTAAACACCAGAAAGAGGAAACTTATTTATTTTTCTTTAGTAGTTGGCTATCTATGGGGGCTCCATCATCAACTGTAGCTAAGTATGTTCATTATGGGTCTGAACCCATTGAATCACATCAATAAAAGAACATAAACAAAATAGTAATGATGGTTAACATATGCTAATGCTGAATTCAGAACTAGAATCTTTCCATTTTCTTTCATATCTCAGTATAATTCTAAGAGTAATCGGAAATCAGAGAGTTTTCTACGGAAAATAGAGGATAGGGTTATCCCCTTTACGATTCACAAAAACGGTTCCTCTTTTCCAACACCACTTGCATTCGAACTTGTTCAGCGCTCTTCGTATATCATTTGATATTATTGGTTCTATTGAAGAGTCTGCTCTTAGTTGGCCTAAGCTAGCTTGTGTCTCCGATTTACAAAACAGTTTTCTATGTGCAAATGTTGGGGTTTTAATTTTAATTGCATCAAAATATTATCGTCTCGTGGCGATTTTTGAGAAGGACGGACAATAAAGGTTATAAAAGGTAACGTAATTTTGTAAATAGATAACAGTTTTGATGCTTATCTTAAAGGAAAAAATCTGCACTAATTTTGTTATTTGAGGAGTTGTCATGTTGTATGTAATATGGTATTTTTATGGGCATTTTCCTAAGATAACACAAAAACTTAAAGTAATCATACGCAATGGTGTGCCATTTTAATAAATCACTATTATTTCGAAAGTAAACACCGGAAAAAAATGACAGTTTCTTACGATTGAGCTGAGGCATGCATGTTTGTCCTTTACGCTGAACCTCTTGATTTAAATCCCAGCAAGGACATCAAAAACATTCTCCAAAAAAAAAAAAAAACACTTCGTGAAGTACTTTATTGGTTTTATTGAAGAGTCTGCTCGTAGTCTGTCTAAGCTTGCTTGAATCTCCATTCCACAGAAGAGTTTTCAATGTCCAAATACTGAGGTTGTTAATTTTAATTGCAACAAAACTTCGTTTCAATAGGAAGGACGGACAATAAAAGTTATAGAAAGTAACATAAGTTTGTTCATAGATACGGGTTTTACTGCTTATCCTTAAGAAAAGGTTCTGCACTAATTTCTTTGTTCGAAGGGTTTTCATGCTATGTGTAATATGGTACTCTTATGGGCTTTTTCTAAGATAAAATAAAAATTAATAGTAATCATACGCAAAGGTGTACCATTTTTTAATAAATCCCTATTTTCTCGAAAAGTGAACACCGGAAAAAGAAAAAAATAGCAGCTACTTACAGTATGGGCTGAGGCATGTATGTTTGTCCTTTATGCTGAACCCCTTGATTTAAATCCTGGCAAGGACATCAACAACATTCTTTTCTACATTTTACAAAATTTGTCCACAAAGAAGAGTCACTTTGTGAAGTACTATACTGCCTCGAATAAAAGTTGGATCATGTCTTAATTGAAAAAGAGAATCTCCCTATTCATCATGGCATTAATGGTTCTATTGAAGAGTCTGCTTGAGTCTCCATTCCACAAAACAGTTTCCAATGTCCAAATACTGAGGTTGTTAATTTTATTTGCAACAAAACATCATTTTAGTAGGAAGGACGGACAACAAAGGTTATAGAAGTTCACATAGATTTATTCATAGATGCAAGTTTTGCTGTTTATCTTTAATAAGAGGCTCTGCACTAATTTTGTTGTTCGAAGGGTCATGTTGCATGTGACATGGTATTCTTATGGACCTTTTTCTAAGATAACACAAAAATTAATAGTAATCATACGCAATGGTGTACCATTTAAGTAAATCACCATTATCTCGTCCAGTATCTGCATTTCCCCTATTTACAGCCTTTTTATGGTATGTAAGGCCCACTGTTGCTGCGCTCCACCAAGAGTCAAGGAAGCGAATGGCCATGCTGACAATGGCACCAGGCAGTGATGAATGACAGGCAAAGTAATCGTTGTGTGAAGTTTTTGGAGAGAACAAGAAAAACCCCAACAACAATAAAATGGCAAAGGAGAAACAACAAGGAAGCAAATGCCATGGCAAGGATAACAGCAAAGATACAAACACTCTCACACACATACATAATACTCACACAAAAAATGGCAATCAGTTGCTCAAATAGAAAACACGTGCTTGGAATTTTTCAGTCATGTGGGTCTATGCCGTTTTGGGAATCAACGGAGCGAGCATTTATTTCAGCCAACCAACTTAACAACAGTCATGTGCAAGGGCTATCATTATCAATGCCGTCGTCGTCGTCGTTCTCGTCGCCAGCACCGCATACAGGCCAAGCCAAAACAGAAATTGGAACAGAAACACCACAAATGTGACAAAATCAACAATATAGTCGAAACTTTGCCAACGACATTAAAGGATGGAGAGGGAAACACTATGCCCATATAACAAAAATGCTGCACATTTTGTGCTGCTCTTCGTCTATTTCCGCTGTTGTTGTTTTTTTTGTGTTTAGCCGTTACCGGCTTTCCATTTGCCATTCAATCTTCTTTGGGTTTTGTGATTTTCTTTTCTGGCTGCTCGGTGCTTGATAGTGGCAGCTCATGGCACCCGGCTGATGAGCTATTTCCTGCTTACCGGAAGAGCTTTAGCGAAACGTTGTACTTTTACCGTTAAGACGTAATTAATATCAACGACAATCATGTCATGGCATGAGGCAGAGAGCATAAAGAGGGCTTCAAGACCAAGGGCCATATTGCCAAGGATCATAAAAGAGCGATTAGAAGGCAAACGGGACGATACGTTAAATTTTAATAGATGAAATGATACGGCGACAATCAAGATCTTAAAATTGCAAATGTTTCTTTAAGTATGTGTGTATAATTCCCAAAGGGAAAATTGCGTTACAAAACAAACCAAAATAATGGCAACAACTCAAATTTTTGAAGAAACTAAAGGAAAATTCGAGATAAAAGAGAAAATCCAACAAAAATTGAAATTTCACAATGAAAACTTTAAATTGGCTGTATCTCCTAAACTATGCGTCGTAGAGGGAAATGGGCCTTAAATCATGACTTGAACTGCAAATTTAAAAAAATTTACCAAAAATCCATCAAAATTCGAAATTTCACTATGAAAACTTTAAATTGGCTGTATCTCCTAAACTATGCGTCGTAGAGGGAAATGGGCCTTAATTAGTGACAATCTCCAAAATTTTAAAAATTGACCAAAAGTCCATCAAAAATCGACATTTTACTATGAAAACTTTAAATTGGCTGTATCTCCTAAACTATGCGTCGTAGAGGGAAATGGGCTTTAAATCGTGACTCCCTCCAAATTTTAAAAATTGACCAAAAATCCATCAAAAATCGAATTTCGCAATGAGAACTTTAAATTGGCTGTATCTCCTAAACTAATGGGCCTTAATTAGTGACAATCTCCAAAATTTTAAAAATTGACCAAAAGTCCATCAAAAATCGACATTTTACTATGAAAACTTTAAATTGGCTGTATCTCCTAATGTAATGGGCCTTAATTAGTGACAATCTCCAAAATTTTAAAAATTGACCAAAAGTCCATCAAAAATCGACATTTTACTATGAAAACTTTAAATTGGGTAATGGGCCTTAATTAGTGACAATCTCCAAAATTTTAAAAATTGACCAAAAGTCCATCAAAAATCGACATTTTACTATGAAAACTTTAAATTGGCTGTATCTCCTAATGTAATGGGCCTTAATTAGTGACAATCTCCAAAATTTTAAAAATTGACCAAAAGTCCATCAAAAATCGACATTTTACTATGAAAACTTTAAATTGGCTGTATCTCCTAAACTATGCGTCGTAGAGGGAAATGGGCTTTAATTCGTGACTCCCTCCAAAATTTTAAAAATTGACAAAAAACCATCAAAAATCGAAATTTTACTATGAAAACTTTAAATTGGCTGTATCTCCTAAACTATGCGTCGTATAGCGAAATGGGCCTTAATACATGACTACTACTGAAAATTTAAAAATTTCACTATGAAAACTTTAAATTGGATGAATCTCCTAAACTATGCGTCGTAGAGGGAAATAGACCTTAATTCGTGACTCTCTCCAAAAATTTAAAAATTGACCAAAAATCCATCAAAAATCGAAATTTCACTATGAAAACTTTAAATTGGCTGTATCTCCTAAACTATGCGTCGTAGAGGGAAATGGGCCTTAATTCATGACTCCATCTGAAAATTGAAAAATTTACCAAAAATAAATCGAAAAGCGAAATTTCACCATGAAAACTTTAAATTGGCTGTATCTCCTAAACTATGCGTCGTAGAGGGAAGTGGGCCTTAATTAGTTACTCCATATGGCAATTTAAAAATTTACCAAAAATCCATCGAAAATCGAAATTTCACTATGAAAACTTTATATTGGCTGTATCTCCTAAACTATGCGTCCTAGAGGGAAATGGGCCTTAATTCGTGACTCCCTCAAGATATTTACAAAAAATCCTTCAAAAATCAAAATTTCACTATGAAAACTTTAAATTGGCTGTATCTCCTTAACTATGCGTCGTAGAGGGAAATGGGCCTTAATTCGTGACTCCCTCAAAATTTTAAAAACTGACCAAAAATCCTTCAAAAGTCGATATTTTACTATGAAAACTTTAAATTGGCTGTATCTCCTAAACTATGCGTCGTAGAGGGAAATGGGCCTTAATTCGTGACTCCCTCTAAAATTTTAAAAAGTCCATCAAAAATCGAAATTTCACAATGAAAACTTTAAAGTGGCTGTATCTCCTAAACTATGCGTCGTAGAGGGAAATGGGCCTTAATTCATGACTCCATCTGAAAATTTAAAAATTTACCAAAAATCCATCGAAAAGCGAAATTTCACCATGAAAACTTTAAATTGGCTGTATCTCCTAAACTATGCGTCGTAGAGGGAAATGGGCCTTAATTCGTGACTCCCTCAAAATTTTAAAAACTGACCAAAAATCCTTCAAAAGTCGATATTTTACTATGAAAACTTTAAATTGGCTGTATCTCCTAAACTATGCGTCGTAGAGGGAAATGGGCCTTAATTCGTGACTCCCTCTAAAATTTCAAAAATTGACCAAAAGTCCATCAAAAGTCGATATTTTACTATGAAAACTTTAAATTGGCTGTATCTCCTAAACTATGCGTCGTAGAGGGACGCATAGGGACGTCGAAAAGCGAAATTTCACCATGAAAACTTTAAATTGGCTGTATCTCCTAAACTATGCGTCGTAGAGGGAAATGGGCCTTAATTCGTGACTCCCTCAAAATTTTAAAAACCGACCAAAAATCCTTCAAAAGTCGATATTTTACTATGAAAACTTTAAATTGGCTGTATCTCCTAAACTATGCGTCGTAGAGGGAAATGGGCCTTAATTCGTGACTCCCTCAAAATTTTAAAAACCGACCAAAAATCCTTCAAAAGTCGATATTTTACTATGAAAACTTTAAATTGGCTGTATCTCCTAAACTATGCGTCGTAGAGGGAAATGGGCCTTAATTCGTGACTCCCTCTAAAATTTTAAAAATTGACCAAAAGTCCATCAAAAATCGAAATTTCACTATGAAAACTTTAAATTGGCTGTATCTCCTAAACTATGCGTCGTGGAGGGAAATGGGCCTTAATTCGTGACTCCCTCCAAAATTTTAAAAATTGACCAAAAATCCATCAAAAATCGAAATTTTACTATGATAACTTTAAATTGGCTGTATCTCCTAAACTATGCGTCGTAGAGGGAATTGGGCCTTAATTCGTGACTCGCTCTAAAATTTTAAAAATTTACCAAAAATCTATCGAAAATCGAAAATTTCACTATGAAAACTTTAAATTGGCTGTATCTCCTAAACTATGCGTCGTAGAGGGAAATGGGCCTTAATTCGTGACTCTCTCTAAAATTTTAAAAATTGACCAAAAATCCATCAAAAATCGAAATTTTACTATGACAACTTTAAATTGGCTGTATCTCCTAAACTATGCGTCGTAGAGGGAAATTTCACTATGAAAACTTTAAAGCGACTGTATCTCCTAAACTATGCGTCGTAGAGGGAAATGGGCTTTAATTCGTGACTCCCTCAAAATTTTAAAAACTGACCAAAAATCCATCAAAAGTCGATATTGTTGCTATGAAAACTTTAAATTGGCTGTATCTCCTAAACTATGCGTCGCAGAGGGAAATGGGCATTAATTCGTGACTCCCTCCAAAATTTAAAAATTGACCAAAAATTCATCAAAAATCTAAATTTTACTATGAAAACTTTAAAGCTGCTGTATCTCCTAAACTATGCGTCGTAGAGGGAAATGGGCCTTAATTAGTGACAATCTCCAAAATTTTAAAAATTGACCAAAAATCCATCAAAAATCGACATTTTACCATAAAAACTTTAAATTGGCTGTATCTCCTAAACTATGCGTCGTAGAGGGAAATGGGCCTTAATTCGTGACTCCCTCCAAATTTTAAAAATTGACCGAAAATCCATCAAAAATCGAAATTTTACTATGAAAACTTTAAATTGGCTGTATCTCCTTAACTATGCGTCGTAGAGGGAAATGGGCCTTAATTCGTGACTCTCTCTACAATTTTAAAAATTTACCAAAATGCCATCAAAAATCGAATTTCACAATGAGAACTTTAAATTGGCTGTATCTCCTAAACTATGCGTCGTAGAGGGAAATGGGCCTTAATTCGTGACACTCTCTAAAATTTTAAAAATTGACCAAAAATCCATCAAAAATCGAAATTTCACTATGAAAACTTTAAATTGGCTGTATCTCCTAAACTATGCGTCGTAGAGGGAAATGGGCCTTAATTCGTGACTCCATATGAAAATTGAAAAATTGACCAAAAATTTATCAAAAATCGAAATTTCACTATGAAAACTTTAAATTGGCTGTATCTCCTAAACTATGAGTCGTAGAGGGAAATGGGCCATAGTACGTGACTCCCTCCAAAAATTTAAAAATTGACAAAAATATATCAAAAATCGAAATTTCACTATGAAAACTTTAAATTGGCTGTACCTCCTAAACTATGCGTCGCAGAGGGAAATGGGCCTTAATTCATGACTCCATCTGAAAATTGAAAAATTGACCAAAAATCCATCAAAAATCGAAATTTCACTATGAAAATTTTAAATTGGCTGTGTCTCCTAAACTATGCGTCGTAGAGGGAAAGGGGCATTAATCCGTGACTCTCTCCAAAAATTAAAAAATTGACCAAAAATCCATCGAAAACCGAAATTTCACTATGAAAACTTTAAATTGGCTGTATCTCCTAAACTATGCGTCGTAGAGGGAAATGGGCCTTAATCCGTGACTCTCTCCAAAAATTTAAAAATTGACCAAAAATTCATCAAAAATCGAAATTTCACTATGAAAACTTTAAATTGGCTGTATCTCCTAAACTATGCGTCGTAGAGGGAAATGGGCCTTAATTCGTGACAACCTCTAAAATTTCACTATAAAAACTTTAAATTTCTGTATCTCCTAAGCTATGCGTCGTAAAGGGAAATGGACCTTAATTCATGACACCATCTGAAAATTAAAAATATTACCAAAAGTCCATCAAAAATCGAAATTTCACTATGAAAACTTTAAATTGGCTGTATCTCCCAATCTATGCGTCGTAGAGGGAAATGGACCTTAATTCATGACTCCATCTGAACATTGAAAAATTTACCAAAAATCCATAGAAAACCGAAATTTCACTATTAAAACTTCAATTTGGCTGTATCTCCTAAACTATGCGTCGTAGAGTGAAATGGGCCTTAATTCGTGACTCCCTCCAAAAATTTAAAAATTGAAAAAAAAAAATCCATCAATAATCGAAATTTCTCTATGAAAACTTTAAATTGGTTGTATCTCCTAAACTATGCGTCGTAGAGGGAAATGGGCCTTAATAAGTTACCCCGTCGACAATTTCAAAAATGTACAGAAAATCCATTTCCGTAGCCCTTATTATTTTCCTGAGGGTGCTTCATTCAGCACGAGGGTAGAAGTCTCTTCCTTAACAGGCTTCCCCGAAGATTGGTCTACCTCAGTACCAATTTTTTTCCTAAGGCGTTCTTTACAGTTCCCCCAGTTCCATACCATTTTCTTTTATTGAACAAAAACCTTTCCCATCTAGGAGTATCAAATTCTTTATTAAAATATTTTTAATATGAATCACATTTGGAAAAAAAATCTAAAATCGACATTCAATACTGCGCATGACAGGCTCTCGGCGATAATATGAGGAAAATTGGCGGGCACTGGCATCGTCCTGAAGGCTCTGCAAGATAAAAAAAGTTTCTTAACAAAAAAGACTTTTAACAATAACTCCACTTACAATGGCTTCCTTGAGACTTAGGAAACTTTCAAATTTCAATTGACATTTCATATTCTCCTGCCATTGCTGGTGAAATTGTAAATCTTCTCGACGAGGGCAACCACAGATAAGAATCTCTTTGAGATTTTTAAGCAATGTGGGCAAAATTTCCAATTGCTCATAGTTCAGCAAACGGCAATAATGAAAATTCAATTGTTGTAGATTAGGGAAATTTTCCATATTTTGTGATATTTTGTTAAAAACCTCCTCCGTCCATAGCCAGGCTTGGCCATTTATGCAGACATTCTCCCTCATTATGGCATATTTCTCAGGAGTCCATTGCTGCAGGGACTCATCTTCAATGTAGTAGCGATCATTTTCAAATTTCAAGGCGGAGAGTTGCGAAGATTTCTCGCTGTTATGGGCCAGCTCTAGGAAAAAATTCTCCTCAAAACTTAAAGGCATGAAATTGATCCAAAAAAATTGCAGACATTTCAAGCGGGGCAATTCCAATATGGCCTTTATCAGTGTCTGGTCCTGGGTGAAGGCAGTCAATCTCAAGGTATGCAGCTGAGTTAAATATTTGCATAGGTTTATCATTTTGGGTATATCCTTCATGTGTTCACATTCCATGATGTTTAGGGATTTCACTGCTCTTTTTTGTGTCAAGGCCAGCAGGTGATTGGGATCCAAATTGCGACAACATTTCAATTCCAAATTTTCTATGCTCTCTAAATCGGCCAAATGTTCACCCCACAGAAATCGATTGTCCCCATCCAACAGACGTATGGTCTTTAGGCCTCTACAGCTCTTGGCCAACTCCAAAATTGTTTGATCCTGCAGGAACTTTCCTTGAACCTCAAGTTCTTGCAGCATGGGAAAATATTGGAGATTTCTTTTGAAATTATCATTGATGAAGAATTTCAGATTTTCCATGGGATTACAGCCCATTTTCCATTCAATGTGTTTCAACAAATCCATATTGAAATAGGTGCTAAAACGTAGCTTCTCCACCTTTGGTCCACACAGCAGACATATATCTGAGATATCAGCATCTTCCAGATTTTGAGAAAACTTAAAGGTCAAATAGTTGTAGATGAAGTTGCGATATCTTTGTTGAAGAATTTCCGAGATTATATTGCGAAAATGTTGACACACTTTTGCCAGTCTCAATAAGTCCTTCAGGTCACACAGCTCGAAAATATGGAAGAGAATTTCCATAGGCAGTGTGGTGAGAGTGTAGAGAGATAAATTCTCCAGAGAACAAGTCAAATCTAGACTATCGCCCAAATTTAATCTGCAAATGAGAATAAAAGAAAAAAAAAACTCAATTTGAAATACAAATGCAAGCGTAGCCACTAACACTGTCACAGACACTTTCACCGAAGAATGAGAGAGAAGTCCCTTGGGAGGCCTTTATTGAACGCAAAGGGAAAGACTACTAAAAACACCATAATACCGAAAATGTATTAAAAACACTACCACTTCTACATACCAAACTGTCATACTAGCAAAAATTAAAGCTCTAGGAATCGAAAAAGCATGATCGTGAGAAAGATTTACATTGGAGTTATATCAGATTCTTGACCGATTTGCTCTGTACTTAGCACAATTGTTGGAAGTCATAACAGAACACTATGTGCAAAATTTCAGACAAATTTTTGGCTTCCAGGGACTCAAGAAGTCAAATCGGGAGATCGGATTATATGGTAGATATATCAGGTTACGGACCGATTTAAACCGTACTTTGCACAGGTAGGAAAAAATTCTCCTCAAAACTTAAAGGCATGAAATTGATCCAAAAAAATTGCAGACATTTCAAGCGGGGCAATACCAATATGGCCTTTAGCACTGTCTGGTCCTGGGTGAAGGCAGTCAATCTCAAGGTATGCAGCTGAGTTAAATATTTGCATAGGTTTGTTGGTAGTCAAAGCAGAACACTATTTACAACATTTTAGCCAAATCGGATGAAAACTTTGGCTTCCATGGGCTCAAGAAGTCAAATCGGGGGATCGGTTTGTAAGGGAGCTATATCAGGTTAAAGGTCGATTCGGACTGTACTTGTCGCAGTTGTTGATAGTCATAACAGAACACCACATGCAAAATATCAGCCAAATCGGACAGAAATTGCAGCTTGTAAGAATTCAATCAAGTTATAGACCAAATTTCAGCCAAATCGGACAAAAATTGGGCTTCCAGAGGCTCAATAAGTTAAATCGAAAGACAGGTTTATATGGGAGCTATAGACCAAATTTCAGTCAAATCGGACAAAAATTGGGCCTTCCATAGGCTCAAGAAGAAAATCGGGAGATCGGTATATATGGGAGCCATATCAGGTTCTGGACCGATTTGAACTGTACTTGGCACAATTGTTGAAAGTAATAATAGAACACCATCTGCAAAATTTTAGCCAAATCGGACAAAAATTGTGACTTCCATGGGCTCAAGAAGTCAAATCGGGAGATGGGTTCTATATGCCGGTTCTATATATCGGCTCTATTGCAATCCCCAACGACCTACACCAATAGTAAGTATCTTTGCTAGCTTTACGCGTTCAACCGATATCGTGATTTCCCTTTCCCTTGAAAAAAGGGCTACAAAACTACCCTCTCCCTTGGAAAAGGGTAATAAAACTACCCTTTCCCTTGGAAAAGGGTAATAAAACTACCCTTTGCCTTGAAAAGATGTAATAAAACTACCCTGCCCTTTGAAAATGTTTAAAAAAATTCCTTTCCCTTGGTAAAGAGCAATAAACATATCCTTTTCATTAAGAGGTAATAGGACTACCATTTTCCCTGAAACGGGGTAGAAAAACTACCGTTTCCTCGGAAACGGGGTAGTAAAACTACCCTATCTCCTGAAAAAAGGATGTAAAATAAGCCTTCCTCTAGCAAATGCTAATAAAACTACCCTTTCATTTGGAGAAGGGTAATAAAACTACTCTTTCCCTTGGAAAATTGTAATAAACCGGACTTTCACTAGCAAATGGGTAATAAAACTACCCTTTCTTTTGGAAAGGGGTTATAAAACTACCCTTTCCCTTGTAAAAGGGTAATAAAACTACCCTTTCCTTTGGAAAAGGGTAACAAAACTACCCTTTCCTTTGAAAAAGGGTAACAAAACTACCCTTTCCTTTGGAAGAGGGTAATAATACAACCCTTTCCTTTGGAAAAGGGTTATAAAACTGCCCTTTCCTTTGGAAAAGGGTAACAAAACTACCGTTTCCTTTGGAAAAGGGTAATAAAACTACCCTTTCCTTTGGAAGAGGGTAATAATACAACCCTTTCCTTTGGAAAAGGGTAATAAAACTACCCTTTCCTTTGGAAAGTGGTTATAAAACTACCCTTTCCTTTGGAAAAGGGTAATAAAACTACCCTCTCTTTTGGAAAAGGGTAACAAAACTACCGTTTCCTTTGGAAAGGGGTTATAAAACTACCCTTTCCCTTGGAAAAGGGTAACAAAACTACCCTTTCCTTTGGAAAAGGGTAACAAAACTACCCTTTCCTTTGGAAAAGGGTAACAAAACTACCGTTTCCTTTGGAAAAGGGTAATAAAACTACCCTTTCCTTTGGAAAAGGGTAATAAAACTACCCTTTCCTTTGGAAAGGGGTTATAAAACTACCCTTTCCCTTGGAAAAGGATAACAAAACTACCCTTTCCTTTGGAAAAGGGTAACAAAACTACCCTTTCCTTTGGAAAAGGGTAACAAAACTACCGTTTCCTTTGGAAAAGGGTAATAAAACTACCCTTTCCTTTGGAAATGGGTAATAAAACTACCCTTTCCCTTGGAAAATGCTAATAAAACTGCACTTTCACTTGGAAAAGGGTAACAAAACTACCATATCCCTTGGAAAATGCTAATAAAACTGCACTTTAACTTGGAAAAGGGTAATAAAACTACCATTTCCCTTGGAAAGCGGTAACAAAACTACCCTTTCCCTTGGAAAAGGGTAATAAAACTACCCCTTCCCATGAAAATTGGTAATAAAATTACCCTCTCCCTCTTATAGGGTTAATAGAACTACTCTCTCCCTTAGAAAAGGATAATAAAATTACCATTTCCCTTGAAAAGGGGTAATAAAACTACCCTTTCCTTACTAAATCGAATTTTTCCCTTGGAAGAGGTTTCTACAACTACACTTCCCCTTAGAAAAGGGCAACAAAACTAATTTTTCTCTTGGAAAAGGTCAACAAAACTACTTTTTCCCTTGGAAAAGGTAATAAAACTACCGTTTCCCTTAGAAAAGAGTCATTAGAGTACACTTTCCCTTGGAAAAGGGTAATGAAGCTACCCTTTCCCTTTGAAATTATCACTAAAATTACCCTTTCCCTTGGAAAAGGGTACTTAAACTGCCTGTTCCTTTTGAAAAGGGTAGTAGCACCATACCTTTTAGCCTATACAGCTAACCTTTCGCTTGAAAAAGGATAATAAAACTATCGTTAACCTTGGAAAATGGTAATAAAACTACACATTCCATTGGAAAAAAGTGATAAAATTACACTTTCCCTTGGAAAAGGGTCTCAAAACTATCCTTTCCCTTGGAATAGGTTAATAGAACCACCTTCTCTTTTGGAAAATTGTTATAAAACCTTTTTCCCTTGGAAACGGGTAATAAAACTACCCTTTCCTTTGGAAAAGGGTAATAAAACTACCCTTTCCCTTGGCAAAGTGTAAAAAACAAGCCTTTCCCTTGGGAAAGGGTAATAAAACTAACCTTTCCCTAGAAAAGGGTAATAATACTACCATATCCCTTAAAAAGGAGTAAGAAATCTTGGAGAGGGGTGCATAAACTACACTTTCCCTTGAAGAAGGGTACTAAAACTACCCTTTCCCTTGGGGAAGCATATCAAAACTACCCTTTCTTTTAGAAAAGAAAACTAAAACTACCCTTTCCCATGAAAAAGGGTACTAAATTTACCCTGTTTTTTGAGAAAGGGTACTTAATCTACCATTTCCCTTGGTAAAGAATACCTAAACTACCCGTTCCCTTGGAAAAGTGTTAAAAAACTACACTTTCCTTAAAAAAGTGTACTTAAACTACCCTTCCTCTTGGAAAAGGGTACTTGGCAACCAGTTAACTTTACTTTCTCTTGGAATAGGGTACACTCATATAAAAAAGTCTGCTGACAAAAAAAAAAAAACAAACACTGTCTGCATGTCTGTAAGTAGTTTATTTTGCTGTAGTAGTTTTGATATGACAGCAGGAGTTCTGCAATTTTAGAACAGCAGGCTTACTGCTGAAAAGTCTGTTGTTTGCTGAAAATGCCTGCTGCTTAATTATAAAGGGAATTTTAGAGAATGTAAGAGCGTGCTAAGTTCGGCCGGGCCGAATCTTATATACCCTCTACCATGGTCGCATCTGCCGAGTTCTTTGCGCAGTAACTGTTTTTAGGCAAACAAAGTATAATGAAAAAGGACGGAGGTGCGGCTATATGAAGTTATAGTCCGATTCGGGGCTCAAGAAGCGGAATCGGGAGATCAGTTTTATTTTGGAGCTGTATCAAGCTATAGATCGATTCTGACCGTATTGCACACGTATGTTGCAGGCCATGGGAGGAGCCGTTGTACAAAATTCGTGCTAAATCGGATGAGAATTGCGCCCTCTAGAGGCTCAAGAAGTCAAGACCCAAGATCGGTTTATATGGCAGCTATATCAGGTTATGGACCTATTAGGACCTTACTTCGCACAGTTGTTGGAAGTGATATCAAAACACTATGTGCAAAATTTCAGTCAAATCGGACGAGAATTGCGCCCTCTAGAGGCTCAAGAAGTCAAGACCCAAGATCGGTTTATATGGCAGCTATATCAAAACGTGGACCGATTTGGCCCATTTAAATCCCAACCGACTAACACTAATAAGAAGTATTTGTGCAAAATTTAAACTTTCTAGCAGTACTCCTTCGAAAGTTAGCGTGCTTTCGACCGACGAACGGACGGACAGACTGAAGGACATGGCTAGATCGACTTAAAATGTAATTACGATCTAGAATATAGAGTCTTTATGGGGTCTTAGACTCATGTTTCGAGGTGTTACAAACGGAACGATGAAATTAGTATACCCCCAACCTACGGTGGAGGGTTTAAAAATTAAAATAAATATCTGCTGAAATGCAAAAGTTGTTTAATTATAGCCACTACCATAGGATGAGGGTATACAAATCTAGTCATTCCGTCTGTAACACCTCTAAATATTCATCTAAGTCCCGATAAAGTATATATTCTTGATCGTCTCGACGTTCTGAGTCGAACTAGCCATACCTGTCCGTCCGTCTGCCAAAATCACTATAGAGGACGAACGCGTAAAGCTAGCCCCTTAAAATTTTGCACATATCGATGTAGGTCGTTGGGGATTGCAAATGAGCCATATCGGTTCAGATTTAGATATAGTTCCCATATAAACTGTTCTCCCGATTAGATTTCTTGAGCCTCAGAAAGCCGCAAATTTTGTCCGATTTGGCTGAAATTTTGCACATAGTGTTCTGCTATGACTTTTAACAACTGTACCAAGTACGGTTGAAATCCGTCCATGACCTGATATAGCTCCCATATTAACCGATCTCCCGATTTTATTTTTTAAGCCCTTGTAAGCCGCAATTTGTCTTCAATTTGGCTCACATTTTGCAAATAATGTTTTGTTATGACTTCCATCAACTCTGTCATGTACGGTTCAAATAGTTCTATAACCTGATATAGCTCCCATATAAACCGAACTCCCTATTATATTTCTTGAGCACCTGGAAACCGCAATTTTTAACCGATTTGGCAATTTTTACCCGAGTGGAGTTTTGTTACGACTTGACTTCTTGAACCCTTGAAAGCCTAAATTTTCATCGGAAATTTTGTAGATGGTATTCCATTATGACTCCTAATAACAGAGTCAAGTACGGTCCAAATAGGCCAAGAACCTGATATAGCTCCCATATAAACCAATCTCCCAATTTCACTTCTTGTTTATTGCTAAATTTCATTGTTGGGTTTTGTTGTTTGTTATTTGAAACACTTTTTTGTGGTTATTTTTCATTGTTGGATGTTGTTGCTTTTATTTGAAACCCCTTTTTACTGCTATTTTTCATCACTTGAATTTTGTTTTGTTTCGGGCACCAAGCATGATCTGTGGAATGTTGGGCTATTACTGCCTGTTTTGATTATTTTAGTAATTTTTTCTGGTTGAGATCAGGCAATTTCATTTCTTTCAAAACATTAAAATCAATTCTTTCATTTTATTTTATTTTATTTTCCAAGAGTCAGCAAACAGTGTTTGCTACTCTCAGCAGGCTTTTTTCTATGAGTGTATATGCACATTTTAAGGAGTGATAGGGCCTTATGACACTCAACGCTACCGATACTTTAACCCAAATATTGATATCAGTGTCCTACACTGCTTGCTTAAGACTTTCACTAGGGTCCCATATTATCATGTTCAGTCTGTATATCGAATTTGTGGAGTGGAAAAATCCGTGGCAAAATCTGTCTGCCTCTATATCTTGAGTCTTACTCTACACCCAAATACCTTTCAATTGCCTTGATCATTTTACTCGCCCCCTTTGAGGTTATTTGTATGCTTCCCATTTGCAGAAGTTTTTTCCTAGTGGGTCTGCCATTCAACTTACTTTTCAATAGCTCTCTCTTTCGCCATGGCCAGCTGATGTTTGTTGAATGTTTCCATATATGAACTTGCGACCAATGTATGCTGATGCGTAGATCAATTAAATAACAAAGGTGAGTGCTATAAGATCATGACAAAACTAAAATTTTTTATTTTATTATTTATCTCATTCATTTATTTATTCAGTTAATTTTTTAGGTAAAATTCCCTTCTTTTGATATACTTTTTTTCACTATATTCACTTTATTTTGAATTGTTTTTCTTTTATTTTTAGCTCACAAATGTATTCATTACAGCAATGAATGGCACCGAACCACTTAATGCCATGAAATAAACGAACCAACTAAACAAAGCAGAGAAGAGGGCAACAAAAAATCATCTGTTTTCGACCAGTCACTATCAAGGCATAGAGAGAAGATACCAACAACAATGCCTTCAAAGCCAAACACACCCTCCCCACCACACAACTCATTCACCAAAGGTGGATGGAGTGTAATGAAATAAACAAAATTCTGTATACATAACAGAGAGCCAAGCACTGAGAGCATACCACTTTTATATGATCATAGAAATATACAAAAAAGAACACAAAACTGTTATATTAGAATTTAATATCATGTACTTTTCCATAGAAATTTGTTAACTTTATATATTTTTTAATTATTATTATATTTTCCTATTCCTATTTCCTTTTACTTTTGATTTATAAATGTGGTTCAGCAAAGAATCGCAACACCGAACTACTTATTCCCATCAAATAATCGAATAAACTAAACCAAGCGGAGAGCAACACAACACATCTGTCTTCGACCAGCCGCTATCATTGCACATTGACTTTACCAACAACAATGTCTACACAGCCAACCCCCCACAGCATAATGAAACACACAAATGCCATATACACAACAGAGTACTAAGCATGGAGAGGAAGAAAGAGAGAGAGAGAGAGTGAGAGCAAATATTGGTAAACAGTGTTATTTGTATGAAGTATAGAGAAATAATAATGAGCTCTTGAGAGAGAAAGAGCCCATTCTAATATAACAGGTGTTTAAGTAAAGGTATGCTATCGCTGTTAATACGTGTATACGGGTATTGTCTTCAAACTCTAAGCAACGATTCAACATGAAGTGTTACCCACCACCATACGAAGGTAGGGATGAATTGTAATGTCTAAGTGAATCTGCTTCCTTTGCTTAATAGTGGTGGGTGTTCCAATTTCATGCTAAACAACTTAATGCCTGCTTACTTAAAAATTTCAATTTTAAAGTGTGGGCATAATTTGCAATTTTTTGCTAATTGAATTTTTTCCATTTTTAATTTTCGCATTTGTTTAAGTTTGGCTTATCGTTCTATCCTTATACATATATGAGCAACTTAATCAAGTTGTATGTGTTTCTAAGGTATTCACAAAAATATAGGCTTTTGGATCAATATGCCAACCAAAGTCAACACTCCTATCTGTGATATCCACTGAGTTTCTTTATTTCTTTGTGACTGCCAGGAATTCATCCTCCCTAGCGAAAGTAGACAGTTTCTGTTGCTTGCTTAGGCCACAAAGATCTATATTGGTAATACATATTAATATACAAACAATGAACAATCGTATACATAAAGGAAAAAGACTTACGAATACATGCAAAAAAAAAAAACATTTACATGCAAACATTTTTCGTATAGAAAAAAAGTTCGGGAGAACATTTTTCGTATAGAAAAAAGTTCGGGATAACATTTTTCGTATAGCAAAAAGTTCGGGATAACATTTTTTGTAAAGAAAAAAGTTCGGGGGAACATTTTTCGTACAGAAAAAAGTTCGTGAGAACATTTTTCGTCTAGAAAAAAGATCGGGAGAACATTTTTCGTCTAGAAAAAAGTTCGGGAGAACATTTTTCGTCTAGAGAAAAGTTCGGGAAAACATTTTTCGTCTAGAAAAAAGTTCGGGAGAACATTTTTCGTCTAGAAAAAAGTTCGGGAGAACATTTTTCGTCTAGAAAAAAGTTCGGGAGAACATTTTTCGTCTAGAAAAAAGTTCGGGAGAACATTTTTCGTCTAGAAAAAAGTTCGGGAGAACATTTTTCGTCTAGAAAAAAGTTCGGGAGAACATTTTTCGTCTAGAAAAAAGTTCGGGAGAACATTTTTCGTCTAGAAAAAAGTTCGGGAGAACATTTTTTGTATAGAAAAAAGTTCGGGAGAACATTTTTCGTATAGAAAAAAGTTCGGGAGAACATTTTTCGTATAGAAAAAAGTTCGGGAGAACATTTTTCGTATAGAAAAAAGTTCGGGAGAACATTTTTCGTATAGAAAAAAGTTCGGGAGAACATTTTTCGTATAGAAAAAAGTTCGGGAGAACATTTTTCGTATAGAAAAAAGTTCGGGAGAACATTTTTCGTAAAGAAAACAGTTCGGAAGAGCATTTTTCGTATAGAAAAAAGTTCGGAAGAACATTTTTCGTATAGAAAAAAGTTCGGGAGAACATTTTTCGTAAAGAAAAAAGTTCGTCAGAACATTTTTCGTAAAGAAAAAAGTTCGTCAGAACATTTTTCGTAAAGAAAAAAGTTCGTCAGAACATTTTTCGTAAAGAAAAAAGTTCGTCAGAACATTTTTCGTAAAGAAAAAAGTTCGGGTGAACATTTTTCGTATAGAAAAAAGTTCGGGAGAACATTTTTCGTATAGAAAAAAGTTCGGAAGAACATTTTTCGTATAGAAAAAAGTTCGGAAGAACATTTTTCGTATAGAAAAAAGTTCGGAAGAACATTTTTCGTATAGAAAAAAGTTCGGAAGAACATTTTTCGTATAGAAAAAAGTTCGGAAGAACATTTTTTGTATAGAAAAAAGTTTGGAAGAACATTTTTCGTATAGAAAAAAGTTCGGAAGAACATTTTTCGTATAGAAAAAAGTTCGGAAGAACATTTTTCGTATAGAAAAAAGTTCGGAAGAACATTTTTCGTATAGAAAAAAGTTCGGAAGAACATTTTTCGTATAGAAAAAAGTTCGGAAGAACATTTTTCGTATAGAAAAAAGTTCGGAAGAACATTTTTCGTATAGAAAAAAGTTTGGGAGAACATTTTTCGTATAGAAAAAAGTTCGGGAGAACATTTTTCGTATAGAAAAAAGTTCGGGAGAACATTTTTCGTAAAGAAAAAAGTTAGGGAGAACATTTTTCGTAAAGAAAAAAGTTAGGGAGAACATTTTTCGTAAAGAAAAAAGTTCGTCAGAACATTTTTCGTAAAGAAAAAAGTTCGTCAGAACATTTTTCGTAAAGAAAAAAGTTCGTCAGAACATTTTTCGTAAAGAAAAAAGTTCGTCAGAACATTTTTCGTAAAGAAAAAAGTTCGTCAGAACATTTTTCGTAAAGAAAAAAGTTCGTCAGAACATTTTTCGTATAGAAAAAAGTTCGTCAGAACATTTTTCGTCTAGAAAAAAGTTCGGGAGAACATTTTTCGTATAGAAAAAAGTTCGGAAGAACATTTTTCGTATAGAAAAAAGTTTGGAAGAACATTTTTCGTATAGAAAAAAGTTCGGAAGAACATTTTTCGTATAGAAAAAAGTTCGGAAGAACATTTTTCGTATAGAAAAAAGTTCGGAAGAACATTTTTCGTATAGAAAAAAGTTCGGAAGAACATTTTTCGTATAGAAAAAAGTTCGGAAGAACATTTTTCGTATAGAAAAAAGTTCGGAAGAACATTTTTCGTATAGAAAAAAGTTCGGAAGAACATTTTTCGTCTAGAAAAAAGTTCGGGAGAACATTTTTCGTCTAGAAAAAAGTTCGGGAGAACATTTTTCGTCTAGAAAAAAGTCCGGGAGAACATTTTTCGTCTAGAAAAAAGTCCGGGAGAACATTTTTCGTCTAGAAAAAAGTTCGGGAGAACATTTTTCGTATAGAAAAAAGTTCGGGAGAACATTTTTCGTCTAGAAAAAAGTCCGGGAGAACATTTTTCGTCTAGAAAAAAGTTCGGAAGAACATTTTTCGTATAGAAAAAAGTTCGGAAGAACATTTTTCGTCTAGAAAAAAGTTCGTGAGAACATTTTTCGTCTAGAAAAAAGTTCGGGAGAACA
The DNA here is from genome assembly GCF_963082655.1 of Stomoxys calcitrans. Classification (NCBI taxonomy): domain Eukaryota; kingdom Metazoa; phylum Arthropoda; class Insecta; order Diptera; family Muscidae; genus Stomoxys; species Stomoxys calcitrans. Next base: position 185,255,218 of record NC_081554.1, on the reverse strand, counting down.
TTTTTCGTATAGAAAAAAGTTCGGGAGAACATTTTTCGTATAGAAAAAAGTTCGGGAGAACATTTTTCGTATAGAAAAAAGTTCGGGAGAACATTTTTCGTATAGAAAAAAGTTCGGGAGAACATTTTTCGTATAGAAAAAAGTTCGGGAGAACATTTTTCGTATAGAAAAAAGTTCGGGAGAACATTTTTCGTATAGAAAAAAGTTCGGGAGAACATTTTTCGTATAGAAAAAAGTTCGGGAGAACATTTTTCGTATAGAAAAAATTCGGAAGAACATCTTTCGTATAGAAAAAAGTTCGGAAGATCATTTTTCGTATAGAAAAAAGTTCGGAAGATCATTTTTCGTATAGAAAAAAGTTCGGGAGAACATTTTTCGTATAGAAAAAAGTTCGTCAAAACATTTTCGTAAAGAAAAAAGTTCGTCAGAACATTTTTCGTATAGAAAAAAGTTCGGAAGAACATTTTTCGTATAGAAAAAAGTTCGGAAGAACATTTTTCGTATAGAAAAAAGTTCGGAAGAACATTTTTCGTATAGAAAAAATTCGGAAGAACATCTTTCGTATAGAAAAAAGTTCGGGAGAACATTTTTCGTATAGAAAAAAGTTCGGGAGAACATTTTTTTTATAGAAAAAAGTTCGTGAGAACATTTTTTTTATAGAAAAAAGTTCGTGAGAACATTTTTCGTATAGAAAAAAGTTCGTGAGAACATTTTTCGTATAGAAAAAAGTTCGTGAGAACATTTTTCGTATAGAAAAAAGTTCGTGAGAACATTTTTCGTATAGAAAAAAGTTCGTCAAAACATTTTTCGTAAAGAAAAAGGTTCGTCAGAACAATTTTCGTATAGAAAAAAGTTCGGAAGAACATTTTTCGTATAGAAAAAAGTTCGTGAGAACATTTTTCGTATAGAAAAAAGTTCGTCAGAACATTTTGCGTATAGAAAAAAGTTCATCAGAACATTTTTCGTATAGAAAAAAGTTCGTCAGAACATTTTTCGTATAGAAAAAAGTTCGTCAGAACATTTTTCGTATAGAAAAAAGTTCGTCAGAACATTTTTCGTATAGAAAAAAGTTCGTCAGAACATTTTTCGTATAGAAAAAAGTTCGTCAGAACATTTTTCGTATAGAAAAAAGTTCGTCAGAACATTTTTCGTATAGAAAAAAGTTCGTCAGAACATTTTTCGTATAGAAAAAAGTGAGTGAGTACTTTTTTCGTCTAGAAAAAAGTTCGTCGGAACATTTTTCGTATAGAAAAAAGTTCGTCGGAACATTTTTCGTATAGAAAAAAGTTCGTCGGAACATTTTTCGTATAGAAAAAAGTTCGGGAGAACATTTTTCGTATAGAAAAAGGTTCGTCAGAACATTTTTCGTATAGAAAAAAGTTCGGAAGAACATTTTTCGTATAGAAAAAAGTTCGTCAGAACATATTTCGTATAGAAAAAAGTTCGTCAGAACATTTTTCGTCTAGAAAAAAGTTCGTGAGAACATTTTTCGTCTAGAAAAAAGTTCGTGAGAACATTTTTCGTCTAGAAAAAAGTTCGTGAGAACATTTTTCGTCTAGAAAAAAGTTCGTGAGAACATTTTTCGTCTAGAAAAAAGTTCGTGAGAACATTTTTCGTCTAGAAAAAAGTTCGTGAGAACATTTTTCGTCTAGAAAAAAGTTCGTGAGAACATTTTTCGTCTAGAAAAAAGTTCGTGAGAACATTTTTCGTCTAGAAAAAAGTTCGTGAGAACATTTTTCGTCTAGAAAAAAGTTCGTGAGAACATTTTTCGTCTAGAAAAAAGTTCGTGAGAACATTTTTCGTCTAGAAAAAAGTTCGTGAAAACATTTTTCGTCTAGAAAAAAGTTCGTGAGAACATTTTTCGTCTAGAAAAAAGTTTCTGAGAACATTTTTCGTATAGAAAAAAGTTCGTCAGAACATTTTTCGTATAGAAAAAAGTTTGTGAGAACATTTTTCGTATAGAAAAAAGTTCGTCAGAACATTTTTCGTGTAAAAAAAAGTTTGTGAGAACATTTTTCTAAGTTGATGTGTAAGCATGATTTGTTTGGGCTTTTATGCTTTAACATTAAAAGGCTATAGGAATATCTTTACCCTCACACATTGCCACACATACACCAACTGACATTTCTTCCCTTGTATGCATATTTCATAATAATACTTTGATCTTGTCTGATATGTGGTTGCAAAGTCACGTATAACATTACACATTCATTTCAGGAACTTCGCTTCCATCTACAATGAAAGAGTGAGAGAGCCCACGTATTGTTATTCTCAAACCTTTGATGAGACACCGCACTCCCAATTACACTCCCACTTATGCTCTCACACCAACACCTTTCAGGCAGCCAAACACCCATACCTCATTCATTGGTTTGACTTCTGTAGCGGATGTGTGAGTGTGAGTGGGAAGATGAGGTTGTGTTGCTGGCAAGTAGGCAGTTTTGCCGCATAAAGTTTAAATTTCATTAATCATACGCGAGCGTATGCATGAAAAATCCTTACTAAGTACATAAACAACAGCAACAAATGAAACAAACAACCACAACTACAGACAAACTTTGTTATGCGTTAACGCTTGCTCGTCGTCTTCACAGTCGTTTTTCATCATAAACATCATCATAACCTTTCGTGACCGATTATTATTTTTTTGTTTTGGCCCATATTGGCTGCTGTTTTTTTTTTTTTGGCTTTTGGGGGCACTATACCCAGAATGTCAGTGGGGGAGTAAAATATTGATGTCATTTACCTTAAGTCGGCTTGAAAAAGTGATGTGCGATGGATGGTTAAACTGATTTAACCCAAAAATTTTATGAAAGGATATTTTGTTGCGTAGGTGAGGGCGATCATTTGTGAGTTCTTTTGAAACGTTTTAAGGCAGGAAAGGTCTCTCAGAGCAAAGGAGCACCAAGAGATACAAAATATTGCCTTGAGGCTATAAAAAGGAAATTTGTTATGAGATTTCCTTACATTAGGAAAAGGAAACTCAAAATATTTTAAATTGAATTTTTTAATTAAATAAAATTCTAAAATTTCGATTTCGCTTTCATTAATCTTCGATATTTGTTGAAAGTTTCTTCAAAATTTCATGTTTTTTGCCACATGAAATGTCATTTGACTTTTGTAGATTTGTTGACACAAGTCATAGCCATCAATGTCAATGATAAAAGCAACCGCACCAAGAAACGAGGAAATTAAAAAATGTTTGTTAATAAAAGGTGACAGAAACAAAGGTCTCAACAACAATGCTTGGCGATGAAGTAAAGTCAAGGTAAAGTCACATTTTTTCCTCATGCCTTTATTTCGCACAAATTTTCTAAAAGGAATGCCAAGAAAAATCACCACCTTGGCGCCTCAATGATTATTATAGCCAATGTTCACAGCACTCATACTCATACTCTAACCCATAAATGGGGGGGTAGCCACCCAAAGCCTCCAGATGGCATATTTTCTTGTTCACATCGCTCAGCTTTGGGTTTCTTTTCTTTTTTCCTCTACCTGTTATTAAACTTTGAACAAATTTTATAAAGTATGGCATGAGATTTGAAAGGAAATTATTTTGATTTCATATAAAGTATGTGAATGCAGAAAGTTTTTGGTTTTGAGTGTGAATGACATATGAGGTTAAACGAAGATTTGGTTTGGAGATTACCAAATTTCAAATTAAATAATGTGCCCTTGAGGGGCCAAGAGCTTTAATCGGTATATCGGTTTATATGGCAATACTTGGTAGAAATGCCAAAATTCAGCAAAATCGTTCAATATATGGTTTTATAGGGCTAAGAACCTTAATTGGGATGTCGATCTATATGGCAGCTAATCGAAATACAGTCTGATACTAGACGAACCCGGGCTGCTCCGCTGTGCCATTATAGCATCTGTTCGCCTATGATGCTGAACGCCTGCGTTTGAATCCTGGCGAGAACATCGGACAAAATTTAAAGCAGCGGTTATCGCCATGTCTTACTGGTGTCTCACTGCGGCACGCCGTTCGGACTCGGCTATAAAAAAAGGTCCTTTATCATTGAGTTTAAATTTAAATCGGAGAGCACAGACAATACAACAATCGAAACCATTTCTTGTTTTTTGGTGACTGTAAGAGAGCAAAAAAAATTCGAACAAATTCCATCACCAATGTTCGAGATTCTTTTTAGAATTTAGGGTATTGAGAAGTATTTTTTAGGGGAGGGATGGCACCGCAGACAGTTCGACTCAAATATGGTTATCAAATTCGTGCTACACTCCCAAATCTATTTAATTTGAGCCCCATATGGCCATAGTCGGTAAAAATGAATCGTTTGAAGGGTGATTTGGAGCTAGGCCGGTCACCGGTACTTTGCCCTGGATATAGATATCAATTTCGTTCTTTACTCCCAAATACCGTGGATTTGAGCTCCACGTTGCCATAGTCGGATATGGAGTTCAGTTAGGCGGTGCTTTAGGGCGTACCCCCAAAAGACTTGGCTTCAAAATTGGATATCAAATTCGTTTTCTACTCTCAAATACCTTTCATTTGAGTCCCATATTGTCATAATGGGTCAAATAACCCATTTGACGTATCTTTAGCAGGAAAAGCGTCACTTGGACTTGAACGCAAATGTTAGTGCCATTTTCGTAATCTACTCCCAAATACTTTTCATTTGAGTGCCATAAAGCCATGGTCAGCTAATATTCCCATTAGGTGATATTTGAGAGTGGGGCGACCTCCCATTACTTGGAACTAATTTTTTATGCCGTATTTGTAATCTAATGCCGAATACTTTTTCAATTGAGTCCCATGTTGACATGAACGTGTAATACATCTGTTTAGAGGAGTTTTGGGGTTGGGGCGGCCCGCTGGTTTCTTGGACCAAAATTTTAATACGATATTAGTTTTCTAGTCTCCACTAACTTTCATTTGATTATCGATCTGACTTTGTATGCCAAATTCGAAATCTACTCCCGAATACCTTTCATTTGAGCCCCATATTGACATGAACATCCAATATGTCTGTTTGGTGGAGTTTTGGGGTTGGGGTGGCACGACGGGTGCTTAGACTCAAATTTTAAGACCATATTCGTATTCTACTTTCCAATACCTTTAATTTGATACCCATATTGTCCCGATCGGTTGACTTTTGATTTTTGGTGGTGTTTTTGGCATAAGGGGGAGGGTCCGCCCCGTCTCCGATATCGAAAAATTATATAGCCTATGTTTCCTTGCAGACCAACCTACACAATATGTGAAAATATTGAGAAAATCCATTTTGCCGTTTTTGAGTCCATACGGAACAAACAAACAAACCGAATACCATATAGCCATGATTTGCGAATGTGCCCATTTTGGGCGTTTTTGGGGGAGTGGGGTGACTCCCTATACTTCGACATGAATTTGTATACCAGATTCGTTATCTACTCCCGCATAAATTTCATTTGATACCCATATTGTCATTATCTGTTCACTTTTGATTTTGGGCGGTGTTTTTGGGGTAACGGGGGAGGGTCCGCCCCTTCCGTTATGAATAAATTATAAAGCATATTCCTACTTTCTGACCATATTCGTAATCTACTCTTGAATACCTTTCATTTAAGTCCCATATTGTCATGATCGTCAAATTAACCCATTTTAAGGGGTTTTGGGGCTGTAGCGGTCCCCCAGTTACATGGACCAAATTTTTATTATGAAATTCGTACTCTACTCCTGAACACCTTTCATTTGAATCCCATATTGTCCTGATCGGTCCAGTTTTATTTTTGGGTATTACTTTGGGGTAAGGGGAGGGTCCCCCCCCTTCCCGATACCAAAAAATTATATAACCTATGTTTCCTTCCAGACCAATCTACACACTCAGGTTATGCTCCGATTCGGTCCATACTTGCTTTGGATGTTGAAGACCATAGCAGAAGTCATTGCAAAATTTTAGCCAAATCGGAAAAGAATTGCGCCCTGTGGGAGCTCAGGATATAAAATCGGTAGATCGCTTCATATGGGAGCTATATCAGCCTATATACCGATTTAGATCATATGTGGCATAGTGGTTGGAGGTGAAAACAAAACACTTCATGCAAAATCTTAGACAAATCGGGTAATAAATGCGTCGTCTAGAGGCTCAATAAGTCAAGATCCAAAATCGGTTTATGTGACAACTATATCAAAACATGAAGCAATATGGCTCATTTGCAATCCCAACCGACTTCTAGTAATAGGAATTATTTGTGCAAAATCTCCATATTTCACATTCGTGCTCTGATCTCAAATACCTTTGATTTGAATCCCATACTGACATTATTGGTTTATATGCCATTTGGGTGGCTTTGGTGGTGGGGCGCCCCACCTAGATACCCCACCCTACTAAGTTTCTGCTGAGTTATTATAAACAAACTAAATTTCGTTTAAATCACCCCACCTTTCTCGGATATCGGGGGTTTTTCGAAAATAGGGTAAGGGGAGGGTCCGCCCACTAAAGACTGGATGTTACATCTACTTCATTCTTTTGGTTTTGGTGGTGGATTGGAGTAGCCAAACTCTTTGCCCCGAAAGTGGATATCAGATACATACTCTACTCTCAAAAATCACATTGGAACTACATATTGCTATAGTTGGTATATATGTGCGGTTTAGGGGGAGTCTATCACAATTTGACGGCAAAAAGTTTACTCTACTACCAAAGACCTTTTATTTCTGTTCTATTCTATCCTGATCGGTCGTGATATATTTTTTATACCCTCCACCATAGGATGGGGGTATACTAAATTCGTCATTCTGTTTGTAACACCTTGAAATATGCATCTAGGACCCCATAAAGTATATATATTCTTGATCGTCATTTTAAGTCGATCTAGCCATGTCCGTCCGTCTGTCCATCCGTCTGTCTGTCGAAAGCACGCTAACTTTCGAAGGAGTAAAGCTTGACGCTTGAAATTTTGCATGAATACTTTTTATAAGTGTAGGTCAGTTGGGATTGTAAATGGGCCAAATCGGACCATGTTTTGATATAGCTGCCATCTAAATCGATCTTGGGTCTTGACTTCTTGAGCCTCTAGAGGGCCCAATTTTTATCCGATTTGACTGAAATTTTGCATGTGGTGTTTTGGTATCACTTCCAAAAACTGCGCTGAGTATAGTTCAAATCGGTCCATGTTTTGATATAGTTGCCATATAAACCGATCTTGGGTCTTGGCTTCTTGAGCCTGTAGAGGGAGCCTCTAGAGGGCGCTATTTGACTGAAATTTTGAACGTGGTGTTTTGGTGTCACTTCCAATAACTGCCCTAAGTATGGTTCAAATCGGTCCATATTTTTATATAGCTGCCATATAAACCGATCTCGGGGCTTGACTTCTTGAGCCTGTAGAGGGCGCAATTCTAATCCGATTTGGCTGAAACTTTGCGTGTGGTGTTTTGTTATGTCTTCCAATAACTGCCCTAAGTATGTTCCAAATCGGTCCATGTTTTGATATAGCTGCCATATAAATCGATCTCGGGTCTTGACTTCTTGAGACTCTAGAGGGCGCAATTCTCATCCGATTTGGCTGAAACTTTGCGTGTGGTGTTTTGTTATGTCTTCCAATAACTGCCCTAAGTATGTTCCAAATCGGTCCATAAACTGATATAGCTGTCATACAAACCGATCTTGGGTCTTGACTTCTTTAGCCACTAGAGGGCGCAATTCTTATCCGATTTGAATGAATTTTTGCACGAAGTATTTTTCAATAACTGTGTCAAATAAGGTTCAAATCGGTTCATAACCTGATATAGCTGCCATATAAACCGATCTAGGATCTTGACTTCTTGAGCCTCTAGAGATTACAATTATTATCCGATTTGCCTGAAATTTTGTACGACGGATCCTCTCATGGTCTCGGATATGGTCTAAATCGGTCTATAGCCCGATACAGCTCCCATATAAATCGATCTCTCTATTTTACTTCTTGAGCCCCCAAAGGGCACAATTCTTATTCGAATTGGCTGGCATTTTACACAGGTCTCCAACATATAATTTGATTGTGGTCCGAACCGAACCATATCTTGATATCGCTCTAATAGCAGAGCAAATCTTTTCTTTTATCATTGTTTGCCTAAGAAGAGATGCCGGAAAAAGAAATTGACAAATGCGATCCATGGTGATCGATTTAAATGGAATTGATTAGAGTGTGTAAGCGATTTAAATAATATCGATTAGAATGTGTTATCGATTTAAATAAAATCGATTAGAATGTGTAATCGATTTGTATAAAATCAGTAACATAGTGCAATCGATTTATTTAAAATCGATTTTTTTGCATAATTGACTTGATCAAAATCGATTACATTGCGAAATCGTTTTGAATAAATCGATTACATTGTGAAATCGCTTTGAATAAATCGATTACATTGTGAAATCGATTTGAATATAATCGATTGCATTGTAAAATTGATTTTAATAAAATCTATTGCACAATGTTACTGATTGCATCAAAATCGATTACACATTCTAATCGATTTTACGATTATACACTTACCAACAGATGTACAAAATCGTGTGTGGTACGGAAGAAGTGTAATTTGTCACAGAAAGAATGTCTGTCATTAAACAAAAATAAATGCATTGGGTAAAGTACAACTAATAGACAGGGTTGTCGAGTGTGGTTTATGTGGTAATTGTATTGTAGATGCGTTTTCACTATTAATACGATTCAAATGCAGCATACCAACGCATGGCCCTCGAAGCCATCACACCTAAGATGGTTGAAAAGTCTTCTAACCAAAGACGAAACGCGTCCCATAGTGGTTGATGTGTGTTGCTATCTTTGGCTTTCCTTTACCATTTTGCATCTCCGATCATTGAGCTCGTCTCGAAAGAGAAACAAACAAAAAATTGTAAAACTTAATGATCTCGCCCTAACAGGCAAAAAACTTGAAAAATGAATAATTGATTTGATCAAAATCGATTACTATGTGAAATCGTTTTGAACAAAATCGATTACATTGTGAAATCGATATGAAGAAAATCGATTACATTGTAAAATCGATAACATTTTGAAAGCGGTAACTTTGTAAAATCAATTACATTGTAAAATCAATAACACTGTAAAATCGAAAACTTTGTATGATCGATAACATTGTAAAATCGATAACTTGGTGAAATCGATAACAATGTAAAATCGATAACTTGGTGCAATCGATGTTTACGAGGACCTAGAATATATCAAGTTCAGTGAGTCGGAAATTATCAATTCGATGTGTTGTAAATGGAATGACAGAAGGAATGTGCATACCCCCGTTCTTCGGTGGTGGCTATAAAAACTCGGCAGGTTGTCCCGCTTAAGGAAGATGAGATCTCGATCTTTACGAATGGCTGAAAGCTGGAATCATATACGTCTTTCAGACTGTTGAACAAGTGTGCGGTTTTTAGGCAGAGGTTTGTGCTTTTAAGATAGCCACTTAGAAGAAATTTTCAGACGGTATTTTTGGCTTAAATAAATGCTTAGGGAAAGCTGAGAAGAACAATGAGAACTCAAAATTTGCGGTCTGTTCCAAAGGTGACATCAGGAACTGAATTGGGGGTATACTCAGGTGTCCAATTCTTAACATTGTCTTTCAGACTGGCGTACCTTTGTTTCGACTTGTCTCGAGGACGGTCAGATTGAAAACTACAGACTTGTGACCAAATGATTTTAGAATTCAGGACACGATGACATCCCAAGACTTGAGAAATAGAACTGGCTCAGTATGCAAACCCTTCGACAATCTTGCATACATGCTATTCGTAGAACTACTGAACTTTGTTGCAGACTAGTGGACTAGAAAGACTAGTGGGTAGGTTGGGTCATTAGCCATGACTGTGATATTACCAACACTTTTAGTCCTGATATCAGCTCAAAAGGGAAAATTATATATTTGACTTCGGCAAGAGTTCTTTTAGTACCCGAAAAATTGGCATGATTATTGTTAAAGACGAGACGAGACGATTACCTTTCTTCATATGCTGCTCTGCAGGGGCATAGGCTTGCTGATCTAGCAAACACATCTCTGAATTGTTTAGTTGTTAAAATTTAATAGCAAATTTATTTGATTAAATTTGTATTTTACCTTATGGTCCTTAATAAAGTGCATCGCCCTTGTAATAATACACACACAAGTAATCGTATGTATGTGTGTGTGTGTGTGTGTGTACATGACAGTATTTATGTATGTTCTCAAGCATCGGAAGTTTTGCTGTTTTCTTCCTCTGATGGCGACGACAGCTGTCCACCGGATATGGTGTAATGTTCCATGTAACAATCTCAGCACTAAAAGTACATTGGCCACCAAGCTCGACATGCTGGGCAACAAACATCTTTCTCGGTGTGATGCCATGCGTTGTGGTATGATGTGGTGTGGTGTGGTAAGCTTGGGCTTTATTTCATGCATGTAATCCATACATACATAGGTAATGAAATGATTTATGTGAATGAACAAACGAATGCTGAATGCATAATTAATGATTTTTATTAAAATTAATAAACAAGAGAAATTACACAGGCTCATGTGCACCACAACTCAACGTGCTTGGCAAAACTTAAGCGATTAAAAGGTAGGATTATGGGTTACGGGTGAATTCAAGTGAATAGAAAGAGAGCGAGAGAGAGAGAGAGAGAGCTAAAGCAAATGAAAGGTGGGCAATTGAAATGTTTATACATCAACTGCTTGTACATAGTTTTTCTTAATTAAATAATCCTGTTTGAATTGTAGGCTAAATGTTCGGAAATTCAATTTAAACATATGTCGTTGCTGTCGAGGACATGCCAAGGATATATACCTGGCAACTAAAAGAAATGTACACATCATACATAAATACAAGTAAAAACTTGCACTCATACATGACAATATTGATGTGAGAATTTAATCTCATGTCTTGGCTTGAAAAGAGGGAGCAGATATAAATCCGCCCCTGCTACTATGGGCATACACCTACGCCAGAAATCGGCTTGTTGTGTACTCTAAATACTGAAAAAGTAGCGTTAAAAAAGAAATCTAAGTCAGGAATGTCATGCTGCTTACAAAATTCCATATTATTTTCCATACCAGGTCTTTTGTGTTCCCACCTAAGTGCCGGAGTCTGTTAGCTGCGAAAGCCAGACAATGACCTAGGAATGCTTCAAGGTTTCATCATCTTCCCCATATGCTATCACTTGCCCCACCGATTTTCTATAAGTGAGATCGTGGTCCCATGTGTCCCGTTATGATAGCGAAAGCTATACTTAACTCCTTTTTACTTCCTTTCAGTAATTGCCTCATATACTCCGGATTTCCCCATAGGATTTTTGTCGTCCTACTGACAGGCAGTCGAAAAGATAACTTTTTCCCTGTGTTCTAAATGTAGACTAATAGGCCCATTCTATTCTTTGGCTTTGATTTATCCCTGTAGCTTGATCTTCCAAATGTCAATACCAGGGTACCGTCAATACAAGACTATGCCGCTAACAGCAGTGCCTCGCACTCGACCACAAGTGTGGTCTCAGTTATCCCATCGGAAACCTCTTCCATTCCTCCCAGGTTTTCTATCGTCGCCTCGATTATAAGGCGATGGCATGACCTGCTCCAATTCTCTATCCATTCGTTCATGATCTTAAGTCTCATAGCCTTAGTGGCTGCCTTACAGAGAAGGAGTTAATCTCCTTCTTATACTCCAATACAGTTCGTAACCTGACCGTCCAGGTTATTATTGTCATGATGGCCATTTTACTGTCCGTAAAGATGTTCAGTGAAAATTGCTCAAACTCGACGTCAACACCACCTCGCGCATTCCTTGATCGCCCGTATCTCCGACATGGCAGAACTGTATTATGGTCAGATAGTCGAAAACAGAACTCAGCCTCTGGGTTCTCAGTGTTGACCCCAGGCCCACTCTGTATCTCCGACATGGCAGGACCTTATTATGGTCAGGCAGTCGAAAACAGGTCTCAGCCTCTGGGTTCTCAGTGTTGATCCCAGGCCCACCATGTATCTCCGACATGGCAGGACCTTCTTATGGTCAGATAGTCGAAAACTGATCTCAGCCTCTGGGTTCTCAGTGTAGATCCCAGGCCCACTCTGTATCTCCGACATGGCAGGACCGTATTATGGGCAGATAGTCGAAAACTGATCTCAGCCTCTGGGTTCTCAATGTTGATCCATCCGTTCTCAGTGTTGATCCCAGGCCCACTATGTATCTCCGACATGGCAGGACCGTTTTATGGTCAGATAGTCGAAAACAGATCTCAGCCTCTGGGTTCTCAGTGTTGATCCCACGCCCACTTTGTATCTCCGACATGGCAGGAGCGTATTATGGTCAGATAGTCGAAAATTGATCTCAGCCTCTGGGTTCTCAATGTTGATCGATCCGTTCTCAGTGTTGATCCCACGCCCACTCTGTATCTCCGACATGGCAGGACCTTATTATGGTCAGATAGTCGAAAATTGATCTCAGCCTATGGGTTCTCAGTGTTGATCCCACGCCCACTCTGTATCTCCGACATGGCAGGACCTTATTATGGTCAGATAGTCGAAAATTGATCTCAGCCTATGGGTTCTCAGTGTTGATCCATCCCTGTAGCATGATCTCCCAAATGGCAATTCCAGGGTTCCGTCAATCCACGACTATGCCGCTGGCAGCAGTGCCACGCACTCGACCACAAGTGTCGTCTTAGGTATCTTATCCGAAACCTCTTCCAATCTTCCCAGGATTCCTATCGTCGCCACGATTTTACCGCCATGGTACTACCTGCTTTTGTCCTTTATCCATTCTCCCATCGCCTTAAGTCTCATAGCCTTAGTGGCAGTCTCACATTTAATCTGTATATCTATGGGTCGTATAGTTAGAAAAGTCACCAGTGCTCTAGAGGGCGTGGCCCTCAACGCTCAGCCTATGCCTAGACAACATGTTCCCTGATTCTGTTGTATAGCCCTTATGTTGCACTTTTTCTCCATAGCAGTCCGTTAAACTACTGGGGCATTAGTAAGTATTGGTCTAATCACGCTCCTGTAGAGCCAGTGGACTATCAGGATTATCCTCAGATTCAGGACCCATTTCGAGCCTACGAGCCCTCTGCATAGTGCCCAATATGTGTGAACCTACTCGGTACGCTCCTAAACGTGACACTTCTAATTAAATTTTCTGTCCATGATCACTTCTAAGTATTTGAACTTGCCAGATATCGAAACCGTTCTATTGAGGAAACGTTGTTGCATTAAATTGGCCCACGGGCAGGGCAGTCTCCACCGACCTTCCCTTGACATAGGCATGCCCCTAGTATTTGAGCAGTTCGCTGGATGTCCTACTCTTTATCATGGTGTCCACAATATGTTCCATGGTTTTGAGTAGAAAGGACGTAAGGTTTATAGGTCTGTAAGCCTTCGGTTGGTGCCTTGCCGGGCTTGGCTACGCTGTGAAAATATTGACCAGGTGGGGCGCCAGCTAGTCGGCCTCTTTTTGTAGTAAGGCCGGATATATTCCATCAGGTCCTGGTGACTTAAATGGTCGTAAATGGAAGCTCCTCAAGGACTACTCCACCATTAAATGATAAGCCTTCGACCAACATCACCATTCCAAGATTCCGGTGTCTACGTTAGTCCAGTCGAATCCTGTGGAAAATGGGTTTTCTTCATAAGCCTCAATATGAATCTTGCCCTTGCTAATTTACTCCATCAGAGAGTGTGCAGCAGTCTCGCTCCGGTGGAAGTTAAACTGGATTATCTCAATCATTGGCCCTCCAGTAAATGAGTATCTTGGGAGTAGGTGATGATCTCATTGTCTGCTCCCTGTTCTTTAGGCTGCATTGACTTTCCTGTCACTGCGCTGCCTGATGTTATGGTTTTAGGTTCTTTGCCTTTCCTAGTCTTCCGAATGTTTAGAAAGTCGGTAACAGTTCCATCGTCGAGTCCCTTTTCGTTAGGCTGTAATGAGTTTCAATACTAGGACCTTTGTCTATAGTCGTTCCAAATCTTAAGTAAATGGTCTTCTTGGGAGTAGGTTATGGTACCATCGTCGGCTCCCTGTTTGATAAATTACATTGAGACTCCTGTCGCTGAGCGGCCTAATGTATCAGTATTAGGATCTTTACCTATCCCAGTCTTTCGAATGTTGAAGTTGGTGATGGTTGCGTCGCCGGGTCCCTGTTTGTTAGGCTGTGTTGCATCTCTCGCCCCCGCACTGTCTGTTGTTTTAGTATTAGGATCTTTGCTTATCCTGGTCTTTCGAATAATAAGAGGCGGTGATTGTTTCGTTGTTAGCCCCCTGTAGGTTGGGCGGTATTGAGTCACCTGGCCTAATGTCTAAATATAAGGATTTCTGCCTATCCTAGTCTTCCCAATATTCAAAAAGACAGCTTTGCTTTAGTAGTGCATCATGCCTTTAGTCTTGGCCAAACTCGTCACGGAGACTTGATCAATGCCAACCACAAGGAGAGTTCCTTCCTCCTGCCTGTGGAAGACTACCTACTTCTCTGCGTTGCGAGAATCCCAACATGCGTTCCATCGCAAATTTACTATCCCATGCCTTGATGAAGACTGTCCCATCCCTTGATGATGACCTGGGGATTTCCATCTTTCTTACCAGGTCGAGCTTTGCGCCCTTCCAGGGAGCATGGATACCTTCGACGAGCTGTTTTACGGTAGCAATACATTCCGCCGATGCAAAACGCAGCACTAAGATATCCCCTCTATACTTGCAGCTCATCATTTGAATGGGTGGACCCTCTACAGAGTTCCTCACATATATACGAAAATCCGCTCCTTAACCAGATCCTCCACTTGGGACCGATGATCTGGTGGAATTCTACCGAATGCACTGCCGATATTTATGGCTGCATAAGTCTGCTCATTTTTGTTGTGCTTCCTTGCCACTCTGTCGTAAGAGGGCGGCTCCTTACCATTCTCAGCGAACAACTTCCTCTTCCATGATGGCTGTGGCATCCTTTTGAAAGTCGAAGTCCTCCATGTGGATTCCCGGCCCGTGTTCCTATTCCGACTTTGTCTACCTACGCAGGACAATGTCTGGAGTCTCCATTGCGAAAGAGCTGGCTTGGCTTTCCCCAGAGTACTTGAAAGCGCGGAGCTCTTTATTAGAATTTTAACAGTGTTATGCTATTCGGGAGATCTAATTCTCTTTCCAGCTTCCGTAGAAGTGCTTGTAATGTCAGTTCTATACCTTACAACATTCTGCACTTTCGCCCGATTCTGCTGCCGGTACATACTCCTCTCTCTTCTTCGTCGTTCCCCGGATCGTTTTCTCGAACTGGTTGTGAGCTTAGCAAAGCCATCGCCTACTTCTGCCGTCATCACGCTACCCTCATCTCTCGATTCGGCTGCGATGACTGTTCCATTGACACACTCTGAATCCGAGTCGAAAACACCATCTTTACTTAAAGGCTGGGTTAGAACTGTGCATCACTCTGGTTTAAAGGCTGGGGTAGAACTGTGCGTTACTCTGCTTTATCCGTCTTTTCCTCATTAATAAGTCTGACGACTAGTAGTGGGCTTGAAGCATAATTTGCAACTATAGGTGCCAAGGCACCCACACCTATAGGAGGGGAGAACAACATGCTACGGTCTGACGCCACCACCGCAGCTTTTGGGCCTTTGGAGTCCATTTCTAGCCTACTTCAAAAAGGCTTTAAAATTTTTCGTAATAGGAAGTACAAAAACAACCGCTGAAAATTTTCTGATGTTTACGACTGACTTTGAGCTCAGTCGTTCGACGTCATAGGCGCGTGTGTCCATTGAACATTTTTCGCCACTGTGGCCTTATTTATAAGAAATTCTTGTTAAAAATTTTGCAAACTCCTTAAAAACATACCTCAAAAACTGCTTTTTTAGAATGACCAATTTGGTTTTTGTCTGATGGAATCTAGGAAATCTCCTAACCATGGTCAAAATTAATTTTTATTGTGATGGTGAAGTTGAAGTTGAAGTTGAATCAGTTTAATCCTAACTGAATGCTTAAATCTGGAAGAAAAACCAACCGCAATAGCACTTTAAACAAAATGAGCATACTTTGAGGTTTACGTAAAAATAAATCTGCAGGGACATGTAAAACCAATTGAACCCCTTTTTAATATTCAAACTTGCCAATTGCATGCCACCAGCAAGGGTAAAAAAATCAATGCAACTAAAACCAACACCTTCAGTGTTCACTAGGCAAGTGATACACTTAAGCCGCCTAAATGTATGCTACAAAAATGTGCAACTGTGAATAATTGTATTGTATATGTGGCCGCAGCACACATACTACGAATTATTCGTTAATGTACGGTACTGGTTTTGCTATTGTGTGTCAATGATGCTGAGTTTTAAACCAGAACTTCTAGGTGCTTTATGATATCCGCATTAAATTGAAATTAATATTTAAATATTTTCAAGAGGCCAAAGTGGATATTGGTAACACAAATGGGTCAGTGGATTTCATTCAGGTGGTTTTAAAAGTTGTGGAGGAGAAGGCATAAAGGTATCATATGAGACCAAGGATGTACATGGGAAAATGAAATCAAGGTAACCATATTACTCAAAGCGGTTAAAGTGTCCTGTGGGGTGGTGGTTTCGGGGGTGGGGGCCCCCCGATACTAAGAATAACATTTTAATACCAAGTTCGTACTCAACTCTCAAATACCTTTAATTTGACACCCATATTGCCCAAAGCGGTTAAAGTGTCCTCTTAGGGCTTTTTTGGGGGTGGGGAACCCTTCCGAAACTAAAGAATGAAAGTTTTATACCAAATTCCTACTCTACTCTTAAATACCTTTCATTTGATACCCATATTGTCCCAATCGGTGCCCATGTCCGTTCGCATGGGTTTTGGGATGGGGCGTCCCCCCAGATTATTTGACCCCAAAATTTTTTTTTTATCAATTTCGTGTTTTTGGAGTACCTTAAGGTGGAATACATAATTTCGCTTAAATCGATGCACGGATCTCCGATATTTGGCGTTTTTGAAAATTGGGGTATGGGGGAGGGTAGGTCCCCCCTTCAGATATCAAAAAATGTAGTAACCTATTTTCACCAGTGGCCCAAACTCTACCACCTGGGAAAATGTCATAAAAATCGGTTCAGCCGTTTTCGAGTCAACAAACAAACAAACATAGCGCAACAATTTCATTTTTATACCCTCCACCATAGGATGGGGGGTATACTAATTTCGTCATTCTGTTTGTAACTACTCGAAATATTTGTCTGAGACCCCATAAAGTATATATATTCATGTATATATGTCCATGTCCGTCCGTCTGTCCGTCCGTCCGTCTGTCTGTCGAAAGCACGCTAACTTTCGAAGGAGTAAAGCTAGTCGCTTGAAATTTTGCACAAATACTTCTTTTTAGTGTAGGTCAGTTGGGATTGTAAATGGACCATATCGGTCCATGTTTTGATATAGCTGCCATATAAACCGTTCTTGGGTCTTGACTTCTTGGGTCCCTAGAGGGCGTAATTCTTATCCGATTGGAATGAAATTTTGCACCACGTGTTTTGTTATGATATCCAACAACTGTGCTAAGTATGGTTCAAATCGGTTTATAACCTGATATAGCTACCATATAAACTTATCTTGGGTCTTGACTTCTTGAGCCTCTAGAGTGCGCAATTCTTATCCGATTGGAATGAAATTTTGCACGACGTGTTTCGTTATGATATCCAACAACTGTGCCTAGTATGGTTCATATCGGTTTATAACCTGATATAGCTACCATATAAACCGATTTTGGGTCTTGACTTCTTGAGCCTGTAGAGGGCCCAATTCTTATCCGATTGGAATGAAATTTTGCACGTCGACTTTTGTTATGGTTTCCAATAACTGTGCCAAGTATGGTTTAAATCGGTATATAACCTGATATAGCTACCATATAAACCGATCTTGGGTCTTGACGTCTTGAGCCTCTAGAGGGCGCAATTCTTTTTCGATTTGTATATATCACTTCTTTGGCCCAAGGACGAAAGCTATTGATTTTGAAAAAATCGGTTCAGACTTAGATATAGCTCCCATATGTATCTTTCACCCGATATGGCTTTTTAAGGCTGTAGAAGTCGTCATATATGTGCAGGTATTATATAGTCGGCCCCGCCCGACTTTTGCCTTTCTTTTCTGCTTTCCTTAATAAAAAAGCTATAGAAATTTTTTTGTCAATAAAATTTGTTCTTGTCTTTATTTAATTTTATGTAGTTTTTCAATTTTTTGGTTTTATTTTATTTTTCAATTTTTCAGTTGAATTGTGTTTTTGTTTTTTGTTGTTTTGTTTTTTATTTTTTCACTTGTCTTTAATAATTCGTTTTAATTGCAGTTTCTTCAGTTGCTTTATAAGGTAAGTTTACACAATGTTTTCTTTTTCTTTTTCTGTTTTTTTTTTTTTATTATTTCTTAATGCCATTTTGCTATCTCCATTTAAATTACCGTTAATTACAACTTAACTTAGTTCACTTTTAATTCAATTAATTTGTCTAATTTTTGTTTGTCTCGAATTTCATTAAAGATTCATCTTTGTAATATATAATACAACAATTAGCTTTGCTAATATTTATTTTAATAATAAATTTCTGTTTTTTTGGGTTTTTGTTTTAATCATAATAATATTTTTTCTTTGTTTTTTGTTATACACACTAGCACTTATTTGACTAAACATTTAGCTAAAAACTAATTTAAAAATTTTAAATTTTTTTGGGGTTTTCATTTTTGGTTTTTTAGGGTATTTTTTAGTTGGTTTTTAGTTTTAATACCCTGCACCACTATTGTGGTACTGGGAATTATTTTGGAATGCGGCTGCATACTGACTATTTTTTTTGGTATTTTTTTTTCTATTGATTTTAAGCTAATATGAAATATGAAAAAGTGAAATTTTTTAAAAGTAAAAAACAAATAATTTTTAATTTTTTTAAAGTAAATATTTTGAAAAAAATTGTATTTGGTTAAAAATCAAAATTTTGAATTTTTAAAAATTTTGATCACGAAGCGGAAACATTGCTCTGAGTGCCATTCGATTTAAGATTAGGCTCAATGTTAAGATACATTCTTTTTATAGCCGAATCTGCAGGATGTGAGACTCCAATGAAGTTTTCTTAGCTAAGGACCACTGCTAAACATTTTGTATGAAGTTTTCTCCAGAATAAAAACCCAGCCGTTCACTGAAATAGATGAACATTGCAGATGTAAATTTGCCCATGAACAAAAATTTTTTGTTTTGTTTGCCCATGAACATCCCATTAAGAAACAGGGGCTAACTTTTCACATATCAATGCATGAAGTCTGAATTAAGTTTAAACTATGATAAGTGGCCTCCTTTTTTGCAGCCGAGTCCGAAACGCGTGCCGCAGTGCGACACGTCTTTGGGGAGAAGTTTTTATATAGCAAAGTACCACACAAATGTCGCCAGTTGTCACCACAGATGAAAATTTTTTCTGATGTTCTCACTAGGATTCGAACCCAGGCGGACATGATTAACTCTGCGCTAGAGTGACCTCCAAGATATGATCATTAGGGAGTCTCAAAAAACCGAACATTTTTTATGAGCGCATACCATCCTTTTTTTCATTTTGATCCCATTAAGCAAAATAAGAAATATATACTAATATATACCCTGATTTCTCGATTTCGATTTCTTCGCTTATGCGACTCACTTAT
The DNA here is from genome assembly GCF_963082655.1 of Stomoxys calcitrans. NCBI lineage: Eukaryota > Metazoa > Arthropoda > Insecta > Diptera > Muscidae > Stomoxys > Stomoxys calcitrans. Next base: position 185,235,644 of record NC_081554.1, on the reverse strand, counting down.
GCTAACGTCAACGAGATTCAGTAGGTTTCGCAATTCGCTCATTACAGTGATCTATTGCCGCAGGTATTCTACTTACACAATTCATTTCATTCGCTTAAGCGATTCATTCGCTTACGCGATTCATTCGCTTACGCGATTCATTCGCTTACGCGATTCATTCGCTTACGCGATTCATTCGCTTACGCGATTCATTCGCTTACGCGATTCATTCGCTTACGCGATTCATTCGCTTACGCGATTCATTCGCTTACGCGATTCATTCGCTTACGCGATTCATTCGCTTACGCGATTCATTCGCTTACGCGATTCATTCGCTTACGCGATTCATTCGCTTACGCGATTCATTCGCTTACGCGATTCATTCGCTTACGCGATTCATTCGCTTACGCGATTCATTCGCTTACGCGATTCATTCGCTTACGCGATTCATTCGCTTACGCGATTCATTCGCTTACGCGATTCATTCGCTTACGCGATTCATTCGCTTACGCGATTCATTCGCTTACGCGATTCATTCGCTTACGCGATTCATTCGCTTACGCGATTCATTCGCTTACGCGATTCATTCGCTTACGCGATTCATTCGCTTACGCGATTCATTCGCTTACGCGATTCATTCGCTTACGCGATTCATTCGCTTACGCGATTCATTCGCTTACGCGATTCATTCGCTTACGCGATTCATTCGCTTACGCGATTCATTCGCTTACGCGATTCATTCGCTTACGCGATTCATTCGCTTACGCGATTCATTCGCTTACGCGATTCATTCGCTTACGCGATTCATTCGCTTACGCGATTCATTCGCTTACGCGATTCATTCGCTTACGCGATTCATTCGCTTACGCGATTCATTCGCTTACGCGATTCATTCGCTTACGCGATTCATTCGCTTACGCGATTCATTCGCTTACGCGATTCATTCGCTTACGCGATTCATTCGCTTACGCGATTCATTCGCTTACGCGATTCATTCGCTTACGCGATTCATTCGCTTACAGGATTCATTCGCTTACGCGATTCATTCGCTTACGCGATTCATTCGCTTACGCGATTCATTCGCTTACGCGATTCATTCGCTTACGCGATTCATTCGCTTACGCGATTCATTCGCTTACGCGATTCATTCGCTTACGCGATTCATTCGCTTACGCGATTCATTCGCTTACGCGATTCATTCGCTGAAGTTACTCATCCGCTTAAGGGGGAATGAAGGAGCAGAGGATTTGGCAGTGAAGGCCAGAGGACTGCTATCAATAAACTTGGTTAACCGTGTCGTTTCTTGGTTCTACGTGTCGGATTAACCGGATTAACCTTCGTCGGGTTGCCGCCTCAGTGCACAACACACTGCTACGACAACAACAACAAATCTATAGCGCACTACTTTCCAACACCCAAAATCATTTGGCGAACCCTGCGGGGTAGTTTTTTTTTGTACGGGTGTCCACCGACCTTTGCTCAAACAACCTGAAGCTCATATTCCAGTAGGTAAACATTCTTCGAGCCTAAACTAGTTTTCCCCCACCAGCGGTAAGAAACTTGTTTGGAGAATCGAAACTTGTTTGGGGAATCGAAAACTTGTTTGGGGAAACGGAGAAAGGGAAGATATACGACGAGACGGAGAAGCATCAATAAAAGAAAAATCTGCTAACGAAATCAACGAGTAGAAGACGAAAAAGGAGGGGAAGAGAACAACACTACAAACAAAAGAATATTACCACCACATTTCCCAAGGTGGATGCAGACAAATGCTGGTACCAGAGCTTCTGGATAGACGAGTAAAAGAATTTAAGTTACACAAAAATGAGATACAATCTGATCTAGAGGATGCTAAAATCGAATTGGAAAAGAAGCAGAAGAACTTTGACAAAATTTCAGCTGATAAGAAGGCTATTACTGAGCATTTTACCCAGGAACGAGATATTGCCGAACATGAAGCCCGTGAAAAAGGAACCAAGGTCCTGGTCCTTATTCATGAACTGGACAAGGCCTATGACAAAATTGATGATTTGGTCAAAGCTCAAGCCATCGCTGGCAAAACAAAAATATGAATTGGGGAAGGTTAAATGTGCTCTGGAGTCGCAATTGGGCGAAATGAAAGCACAAAATGTACAGTTACAAGATAATTTGCATCTAACCAAGAATGCGAAATTGGAACTCGAAGTCAATATGCAGGGGATGCGACATCAATTCGAACGAGGGCTCCAGGCGAAGGAAGAGCAAATTGAGCAGAAAAATTAAGCCGTGATGAAGCAGTTGAAAGATTTGGAAGCCGAGTTGAATGAGCGAGCGTAAACACGAATTGCTGCTGTGGCAGACAAAAAGATATTGGATAGCGATCTCAAGGATTTGAAAACCTTCATAGAGATTCACAACATGGTTTTACCTAAACGTAACGATCCTGCTATGCATCCTTCCAGTTTGCTAATCAATTTTCAATAAAGAGTAACATGCAGACGCATTAATACTGAGCTAGATGCTCCCGATACATTTGGAAATATCCCAGCTGAAGTGGGCCCTTTTACGTTTCGATGGTGGGGTCACCTCTACGTTGACACTACTTCGTAACCGTTTTTCGATTATCTTTTATGGCAGTGGTATACAGTAACATGAAGAATTTAAGTCAATAAATTAGGAGTAGCCATCAGCTTAGTCATCTAATCATTGGATTGTAAGAGCATCTCCATCGGTTACTGCAGGAGTTATAGTTCGCTTACTCACCGCCAAAGTATCGAGCTTAAAAAAATGACGTCGAGCAATCACTGGCAGATTGTTCGGAGAGACGGAAGGAAGATTGCACAAAGACGAAAAAGGGCCACAGTTTCTCCCCATCGAAACAAAACGAAGAAGGAAGGCTAGGCTATGAAGGAGGAAGGTTAAGATCTTGAATGAGCCACATCAGACTATATTTGGATTTAGCTGCCATATCGACCGATCTGCCGATTTAGGGTCTTACGCCTATAACAGGCACATTTATTACCCAATTTCGGTGAATTTTGATATAGCGAGTTTTATAAGGCTAGGCGATATCTAAACCAAAAATGGTTCATATCGGAACATATTTGGATATAGCTGCCATATAGACCAATCTGGCGATTTAGGGTTTTAAGCCTATAACAGGCGCATTTATTACCGGATTTCGGAAATTCAGAACAGTGAGCTTCACTAGGCCCCTCAATATCCGAACCAAAAATGGTCAATGGCGGCCATATAGACCGATCTGCCAAAATGAATTATCGATTAGGCGCAGGTTTCAGGGTGTACAGTAGGGTGGATCAGTCCATCAAGTTCCAAAATCGATTACCAGTTGTATGTAAAAAATTCGTTGCCAACTAGAAATGCTTAATATTGTGGCCGCTGGTTCTACGTACCGGATTGAGCCGATGCAAGGGCTGCCGCCTCAGTGTACAAAGCACTGCTGCAAAAACAATTAGAATTGCAAAGAGTTTTTGTCCAAGAAAACATGGGTCTAAATTGAAAACGATCTTTTGGTATTTAACGACATAATTTAATTCTTTAAAACTTCCCATATGGTATCTCTCTGTTGGTTGTTGTCGTTGAAAACCGAAAGCTCGACTCTATTTTCGAACTTTGGTTTTTTGGGGAAAACTCTAAGAAGTTTTCGTAGATTACGAATTTGATAAGCGTTAAAAATTAACCTACCCTGGTGTAAACGCTTTTTAAGTTTGATACTATAAAATGGAACATTTTTCTAGAAATTTTTAATTTTTTGGGAAGTCTGACGAATCAAGAAAAGTCATTTATTTACGATTAGGCGCATATTTAAGGGGTTTAATTTTTTTTTTTAAATTTCATCGAAAATTCAAATTTTTTTCCGAATTTTTTGAGAAAAAGTAAAATTTTTTCAAATTAAAAAAAGTTTTAAAAATAATTAAATTTTTCTATAGAACATTTAGCTGCTTAAGTTTGTTTGTTTTGTTTTTTTTTTGTTTTATTTTACCAGATTTTTGTTTTAATTTTTTTTTTCTAATTTTGTTTTTTTTTTTTTTAAATATTTCTATATTTTTCATGGCTTCCTGATTTGACTATTGTGTTTTATTGTGTTTTTTTTTTGGAAATATTTACAGCACACTTGGATTATAAACATTTAAAATAAATTATTTATTATTTATTTTAACTACATTTTTTAAATAATATTTAATATCATTAAACTACATTTCTTATAGACTAGGCTAATAACATTTTTGTAATTTTTTTTTTGTTTTTTAAATTTACTTAAAATTAGCATTTTTGTATTTTTTTTTGGTTTTTTTAATTTACTTAAAATTACTTTCTTCTTCCATTAGGCTTCCATAAACATATTTTCTTTAAATATTTTTATTAAGTTTTAAGTGTTTTTTAAGTTTTTTTTTTTGTTTTTCTGTTAAAAGTCTTTTATTTCATAGGAATTTTTTTCGTGAGTGAGTGTCATCGGTTGATTTTTTTTTTCAAATCGAAATTTTTCGTTTGGTATTCAATTCAAGTGAATGTCCTCCGTAGATTTTAGTTCAATTTTATTAGGTTTGCCAAATTGTTTTCTTTGGAATTGATTAATTTTTTTGACTGGCCTGGAAAGTTATTCTTTTTAGGGGCTAAATTGCCTGGTTTTTGCTTCAATGAATAATTAACATTTTCAATGTGCGTTGTTTCTTTTAATGACTTTTTTTCCTCTCAACTGGGAAATCGATTATAGAAAAAAAGTAAAACCAAAAAAAAAAAAAAAGAATTACTTTTGTATACTAAAAAATATTTACAGTGTAAACTTTTGTTAGTTGCCATTTGAAACTTAGTTTTTTTGTGTTGGTATCTTTATGTGGCTGCGGATGTGTGTGTGTGTGTGTGAGTGTGTGATTTGTGACTTTTTTATTTAGCTGTTTGTGTATTGAGGATGTGCCAAACATTTTTCCATTTCGTTAAGAGGCCTTTTTTTACTCTGTGTTGTTTTTTTTTATTAATGGCTTCAATTTGGTTTAAATGTTTTTTGTTTTTGTTTTTATTATTATGTCTGTGTTTATGCTCATGTTGTCATGTTATTTTATGGGTGTTTTTTTTAATTTTTTTTTTATTATTTATTGTTTTTTGAATTATTTTCATGTTTATTTTCTTGTTGTTGTTGTTGTTGTTGTTGTTGTTTATTATTATTATTAGTAAATGCTTTATTTTAGAACATTGAATTATTATTGATTACATACAATTGGTAGCTTTGTTCGAGAGCATAAAAAACCAATTAAGCGAAATTTATATCAATGAAGAATTAATTTGGAATTTTTTATTATGACAACATAAAAACTGAAAGCTTTTGTTGTATAATTAATGCTGCAGAATGTGCTATTGTAAGATCGATGAAATATGAAAGAAAATAGGAGAGATCATGGCCCATAGAAGTGCTTTTTAAATCCAACTAGGTGACCCGGGCCCGCTGCGCTGCACCATCTTCTACTTTATATGGAACAAAAGTTGCCTTGGAAAATTTATTTTCAAGAATTAAAGAGATTTTAGTGAAATACCATGCTACGAAAATAGTATATCGCTTGACTTACAGTCTGAATCCCATATCTTTATTGGTCTACGAATCTAAGTTTGGATGTAAGGTGTACTCCATTCTTAAAATATTTTATTTCAGCACCACGCTCTCATGATATCTGATTTATGGGTGTTTTCGGGGGTGAGGTGGTCCCCCAGGCACTTGGCGTTGAAAAAATATCAGCATCGTGCTCCCCATATTGTCATTGGCTTAAGAGGAGTTTACAGAATGGGGCGTCCCTCAAACATATGGCTCCAAAATAGGTTATCAAATTCGTTTTCTAATCTCAAATACGTTTCATTTGAGCCACATATTGGGATGGACGAACAATTTTTTCTCTTTGGGGGTGTTTGGGAGAAGGGTGATGCCCTACATTTGGATATCAAATTCGTATTCTACTCCCAAATACCTCTAAATTGAGCTCCATATTGCAATGGCCAGTAAAAAATTGCTGTTTGTGGGGTATTTTGGGGAAGGGGTAGACACCCTGAAAATTGGTACCCAAAGTGGGTATCAATTTTTGCTCTACCCCCCAATACCTTTCATTTAATCTCCACATTGACAAGGTCGGTAAATATGCCCGATTTAGGGGTGTTTTGGGGAAAGGAAAATTCCAATACCGGAAAAAATATCAGCAATGTGCTCTATTTTCATGTATCATTTATTTGAACCCCATATTGCCATTGGTCTCAAAATTGGATATCAAATTCGTTTCATAATCTCATTTAAACTCCTTATTGCAAAAGCCATACCCCCGGTTTGGGGTATTGGCCCTAAAAACTATAAATATTTAGTGCCACTCTCTTTAAGACCCAAATTGTCTTGGTGAGAAAATACGTCCTATTTGGGGGTTGGTTGGCGGGAAGTCCGCTAGACAGTGGGCCCTTAATGTTGATATAAGATACGCCCAAATACCTTTAATTTGGGTCCCATATTTCCATAGTCGGCAAACATGACCGGCTTGGGGGATGTTTTGGGGAATGGGCGGCCACTCAGTCAGTTGGCCTTGAAAATATATATCGGATTCGTGTTCTACTCTAAAAACCCTTTTATTTGAACCTCATAATGCAATAGTCAAAAAATACTTACTATTTGGGTGGTGTTGTGGGGGTGGCGTGGTCCCATAGACATTTTTCCCGAATATAGATATCAAATTCGTGCTTTATTCCCAAAGACCTTTCATTTGAGCTCCATATTGCTATGGTCGTAAATTTGTCCCCTTTGGGGAATGTTTTTGGGGAGAGGCGACCCCCCAAACATTTGGTCCCGTATTTGGATATCAGATTCGTATTCTACATTCAAATACCTTTTATTTAAGCCCCATATTCACATGGTCAGTAAACACGTCCTTTTTGGGGGGTGTTTAGGGGAAGGGGGGACCCCCAGAAACGTGGCCCCACATTTGGATATTAGAATCATATTCTACTCGTAAATACCTATCATTTGAGTCCCATATTGCCATGGTCGGTAAATATGTCCGATTTAGGGGTGTTTTGGGGCTTGGGGTGGTCCACCTAGCACTTGATCCGACAATTGGATATCAGATACGTTCTCTTATCCAAAATACCTTTCATTTGAGTCCCATATTGTCGTGATTGGACTAAATATATGTTTGGTAGGTTTTAGGATGGGGCAGCCCCCCTAGGTTCGCCATCCGAAATTTGGATACCAAATTTTTATTTTTAGGGTACTATATGGGAGCACACAAAATTTTGCTTAAATCGCACCATCCATCTCCGAGATCTGGCGTTTCTGAAAATTAGAGTAAGGGGAGGGTCCGCCCCCCTCCAGATATCAAAAAATGTAGTACCCTATTTTCACCCCGGGGTCATTATGCAACATCTGTGAAAATTTCAAGAAAATCGGTTCAGACGTTTTTGAGTCTTTAAGGACAACAAACACACAAACAAACAAACACAAATTGATTTTTATATATAAGACATTATTGAACCAGATGAAAGATCACCTTTGAAATCGTGGGGCTATGGACGACATGATCAGCAAGCTCACATCTCGAATTTTATTAAGGAATCGTAGAACATTTTTATACCAAACACCATAGGATAGGGGATATATTCATTCCATGTCATTCCATTTGCAACACATATCTTAAGAGTAGGTCAGTGATGATTACTCTTCACGAAGTGGTATGAGTGGTTGAGAAGTCATTCAAAATGAAAAAGTACATCAATGCTACTTTCCTCGATATAGAGCGGCTATTTAACAATGTGGAGATAGTTTTGAAGATCGCCGCCTTGGGTCACAAGTGGGTTTAAGCCGAACAAGCTTGCTTCGACTCCAAACCGGATTCCAACTCCGACTTAAACCTCCATCTTCGACTCCGAACTGAGGTTGAGGGTCTGACTCTACTGCCCTGGCCAGAAGGCAGTTGACTAGGTAAACTCATCAACAAGGTATACGGACCTTGTCGCATTGCATACTGAGGTAAATTTCTCTCGCCAAAACAGCGAAATTCTAAATGAGAAAATCTACTGAGGACGGAGGAGTGTGTTGAGTGCGAATCCTGCCAAAAAGCAGCTTGTGCTTTTCGATCAGAGGAGTAAGCTAACGGCATTTAAATTCCCACCACGGGTCAGTATTATTCAACACATGTTGAAGAAGGCGAAATATCTAGGCATAGCTCTAGATAAGAAACTAACCTGAACAAGTAAAAATGGTGAAAAATGCTTAATAAAAGCCCCTATAGCAGCCTTATTGAAATATGATTTGATTTGGAACAAATTCGGCACAATTCACTGGTCTAAATTTCGACGAAATCCGACTATAAATGCACCTTTAATGGGTCAAGGGGTCCAACACAACTTATTGTCCCAAATTTCAGCAAATAAATAACGCATCTCACTGTCCCAAATTTCGGCAAAATCGGATAATAAATGTGGTTTTTATGGGCCTAAGACACTAAGTCGGAGGATCGGTCTATATAGCAACTATATCCAAATCTGGACCAATCTGGGCCAAATTGACGAAGGATGTCGAAGGAATCAACACAACTCACTGTCCCAAATTTCGACGAAATCCGATAATAAATGCACCTTTTATGGGCCCAAGAACTTAAATCGAGAGATCGGTCTATATGGCAGCTATATCCAAATCTGGACCGATCTGAGTCAAATTCAAGAAGAATGTCTAAGGGTCTAACACAACTCACTGCCGCAAATTTCAGCAAAATCGGATAATAAATGTGGCTTTTATGGGTCTAAGACCCTAAATCGAGAGATCGGTCTATATGGCAGCTATATTCAAATCTGAACCGATCTGAGCCAAATTCAAGAAGAATATCGAATGCCCTAGTACAACACCCCGTCCCAACTTTCGGCAACATGGGACAATAAATGCGCCTTTTATAGAACCAAAACCTTATATTGAGAGATCGGTCTATATGGAAGCTATATCCAAATCTGGACCGATCTGTGCCATATTGCAAAGAATGTTGGAAAGCCTAACACAACTCACTGTCCCAAACTCGAGAGATCAATCTATATGGCAGCTATATCCAAATCTGAACCGATCTGACCCAAACTGAAGAGGGCTTAGCACAACTCACTGTCCCAAACTTCGGCGACATGGGACAATAAATGCGTCTTTTATGGCCCCAAAACCTTCAATCAAGAGAATGGTCTATATGGGAGCTATATCCAAATCTGAACCGAGCTGAGCCAAACTAAAGAAGAATATTGAAGGACCTAACACAACTCACTGCGCCAAATTTCGTCGAAATCGGACAATAAATGGGCCCTTTATGAGCCCAAAACCTTAAATCGAGATATCGGTCTATATGGCAGCTATATCCAAATCTGGACCGATCTTGGCCAAATTGCAGGAAGATGTCGAAGAGCCCAACGCAACTCACTGTCCCAAATTTCGGTGAAATCGGACAATAAATGCGACTTTTATGGTCCCAAAACCTTATATCGAGAGATCGGTCTATATGGCAGCTATATCCAAATCTGAACCGATCTGGCCCAAATGAACTCATTGTCCTAAATTTAGGCGACATCGGATAATAAGTGCGCCTTGAATGGGCTCAAAACCTTATATCGAGAGATCGGTCTATATGGCAGCTATATCCAAATCTGAACCGATCTGGGCCAAACAGAAGAAAAATGTCGAATGACCTACCATAATTCACTGCCCCAAACTTCAGCAAAATCGGATAATAAATGTGGCTTTTATGGATCTAGGACCCTAAATCGGTTTGGACCAACAGTAAAGTTTAGCCTCCACGAGATAACGTTGGATAATGGGTTGAGGCTTGTAGATTTCACCGTGGCAAGAAACATGGTAGTAAGTCGCACCAGATTTCAACAAAAAAATAATCACAAAGCCAAATGGCTGTCACCCGATCAAAACACGAGAAACCAAATTGATCACGTTGTGATAGATGGAAGGCATTCATCCAGCGTGCTAGATGTACGATCGATCCGTGGAGCGAATATAGATTCCGATCATAACCTTGTTGCAGCAAAGGTTCGCACCCGTTTGAACATGGCGAGGAAAGTACGATCTGACACTGCACGGAAGATGGACATTGAAAAGCTGCAAACACAACAGATGACTGAGGCATACTCCACTCGACTGACCCAACTGCTTGATGAAAGCACTTCTTGTTCCGATGATATAATAGCGCAGTGGCAAACTATTGCCCACTCCATGGAAAATGCCGCAAAATCCGTACTTGGGTACCGAAAGACTCCTCCAAAAAACCCATGGTACAACCAAGAGTGCCGAGATGCTACTGAAGCCAAGAATGTGGCATATAGAGCAACCCTGCAATCAGTAGCAACGCAGATGAAGGAGAGGTATCGGGAGAAAAGGAGAGAGGAGAATCGTCTATTCCGCAGAAAGAAAAAGGAAATGGAAAGACGTGAGTGTGAGCGAATTGAGATGTACAGGAGTCGGAATGAAGTCCGGAAATTCTACCAAAGAATTAAACACCAAACCGATGGCTTTAGTGCAGCCACATCCTCCTGCAGAGACAAGGAAGGAAATCTGGTAACTGACACAGACAACATGCTGAGTATATGGAAAGAACATTTTACCCAACAGCTAGTGTCCGATGTTGGCGGCGAAGAGGATACCGCAGAACCAATCCCTGATGATGGTATAGAATGTTAACCTCCTAGTCAGAACGAGGTCCAAGTAGCAGTAACCCGACTAAAGAACAACAAGGCAGCAGGAGCCGACGGGCTACCCGCTGAACTATTTAAGACCGGAGGCGACACGCTGATAAGGCGTATGCATCAGCTTATCTGCGCAATCTGGCTAGAAGAACGCATACTCGATGATCGGAACCTCAGGATACTATGTCCCGAATACACGAAAGTTGGGAACTACAACTTTGAAACAATCAGTAACATTATCTACCTCGGCATCGCCGTAACCGAAACGAATGACACCAGTTTTGAGATTAAGCGAAGAATAATACTGGCAAACAGATGCTACTTTGGACTAAGAAAGCAGTTTAGAAACAAGGCCACCTCTCGACAGACGAAGACTACACTTTACAAGACAATGATACTACCTGTGCTGTTATATGGTTCTGAAGCATGGGTACTTGTGAAAGCAGATGAGGCAGTATTTGAGAGAAGATTATTCGTAAAATATATGGACCAGTTTGCGTTAATGGAGAATATAGGCGACGTATGAACCACGAGCTGTATGAGCAGTGTGACGACAGCATAGTTGCACGCATTAAAATACAACGGCTGCGTTGGCTAGGTCATGTTGACAGAATTGCTGAAGAAGCTTCAGCAAAGCAAACCTCAGACCTTGGCGGATGTATCCAGATAGATTATTAAAATTCCTATATCAAATTTCGAGCAAAGCAAATATGTTCAAAATGTAATAACTACGGTTGACAAATGACAACATATTATCCCAAATCTGACGAACAAATACATGGGAGCTATATCTAAATCTGAACCGATTTCGACCAAACTTTATGGATATTGTGGAATACGTCAACGATACCGTGTTGCAATATTTTGGCAAGATTGATCAATAAATGTGCTTGCAGTGGCTCTAGAAGTGAAAATCGGGCGATATATACATATGAGAGCTGTATCTAAATCTGAACCGATTTCCATGAAATTCACCAGTAATGTCGACAGTCGTAAAAAAAAAAAATTCCTGCCAAATTTCGAGAGAATCGGTTAAGAAATGAGCATTTTATTGCATTATTACTGCAAATCGGATGAATATATATATGGGAGCTATATCCAAATCTAAACCGATTTTACTGAAATTCACCAGCAATATCGAGAGTCATAAGAAAGTCTTTCCTGCCAAATTAGAGAGAATCGGTTAAGAAATGACCATTTGATTGCATTATTACTGAAAATCGGTCGAACATATATATGGGAGCTATATTTAAATCTGAACCGATTTTTACCAAACTCTATGTATATTGTGGCAGTCATTGAGGAAAGCGTTGTGCAATATTTTGGCAAGATTGATCAATAAATGCGCTTGCAATGAGTCAAGGAGTGGAAATCGGGCGATATATATATATATAAAAGCTATATCCAAATCTCAACCGATTTCCATGAAATTCACCAGTAATATTGAGAGTCAAGAGAAAATCCCTCCTGCCGAATTTTGAGAAAATCGGTTAACAAAAGACCATTTTATTGCAATATTACTGGAAATCGGACGAACATATATATGGGGGCTATATCCAAATCTGAACCGATTTTAATGAAATTCACCAGCAATATCGAGAGTCATAAGAAAATCTTTCCTGCCAAATTTCGAGAGAATCGGTTTACAAATGACCATTTGATTGCATTATTACTGCAAATCGGACGAACATATATATGGGAGCTATATCCAAATCTCAACCGATTTCCATGAAATTCACCAGTAATGTCGACAGTTGAAAAGAAATCCTTCCTGCCAAATTTCAAGAGAATCGGTGAACAAATGCCCATTTTATTGCATTATTACTGCAAATCGGACGAAAATATATATGGGAGCTATATCTAAATCTGAACCGATTTTGACCAAACTCTATGTATATTGTAGCAGTCATTGAAGAAAGCGTTGTGCAATATTTTGGCAAGATTGATCAATAAATGTGCTTGCAGTGGCTCTAGAAGTGAAAATCGGGCGATATATATATATGAGAGCTATATCCAAATCTCAACCGATTTCCATGAAATTCACCAGTAATGTCGACAGTTGAAAAGAAATCCTTCCTGCCGAATTTCAAGAGAATCGGTCAACAAATGACCATTTGATTGCATTATTACTGCAAATCGGACGAACATATATATGGGAGCTATATCCAAATCAGAACCGATTTTAATGAAATTCACCAGCAATATCGAGAGTCATAAGAAAATCTTTCCTGTCAAATTTCGAGAGAATCGGTTAACAAATGACCATTTGATTGCATTATTACTGCAAATCGGACGAACATATATATGGGAGCTATATCTAAATCTGAACCGATTTTGACCAAACTCTATGTATATTGTAGCAGTCATTGAAGAAAGCGTTGTGCAATAATTTGGCAAGATTGATCAATA